>NW_027116944.1:2500-81689 GCF_024137725.1 Prorops nasuta
AAAAGCAATGCGCCGCGTTGGACTTAGCCGCTGTTTGGACGGGTCGGCTCGCGAGCGAGGCGTTCGCGTCCGCCGGCCGAAAGCAATGCACCGCGTTGGACTTAGCCGCTGGTTGGACGGGTCGGCTCGCGAGCGAGGCGTTCGGGTCCGACGGCCGAAAGCAATGCGCCGCGTTGGACTTAGCCGCTGGTTGGAGGGGGTCGGCTCGCGAGCGAGGGCGTTCGCGTCCGCCGGCCAAAAGCAACGCGCCGCGTTGGACTTAGCCGCTGGTTGGACGGGTCGGCTCGCGAGCGAGGCATTCGCGTCCGCCGGCCAAAAGCAATGCGCCGCGTTGGACTTAGCCGCTGGTTGGACGGGTCGGCTCGCGAGCGAGGCGTTCGCGTCCGCCGGCCAAAAGCAATGCGCCGCGTTGGACTTAGCCGCTGTTTGGACGAGTCGGCTCGCGAGCGAGGCGTTCGGGTCCGACGGCCGAAAGCAATGCGCCGCGTTGGACTTAGCCGCTGGTTGGACGGGTCGGCTCGCGAGCGAGGCGTTCGGGTCTGCCGGCCAAAAGCAATGCGCCGCGTTGGACTTAGCCGCTGGTTGGACGGGTCGGCTCGCGAGCGAGGCGTTCGGGTCCGCCGGCCAAAAGCAATGCGCCGCGTTGGACTTAGCCGCTGTTTGGACGGGTCGGCTCGCGAGCGAGGCGTTCGCGTCCGCCGGCCGAAAGCAATGCACCGCGTTGGACTTAGCCGCTGGTTGGACGGGTCGGCTCGCGAGCGAGGCGTTCGCGTCCGCCGGCCAAAAGCAATGCGCCGCGTTGGACTTAGCCGCTGGTTGGACGGGTCGGCTCGCGAGCGAGGCTTTCGCGTCCGCCGGCCGAAAGCAATGCGCCGCGTTGGACTTAGCGCTGGTTGGAGGGGTCGGCTCGCGAGCGAGGGCGTTTGCGTCCGCCGGCCGAAAGCAATGCGCCGCGTTGGACTTAGCCGCTGTTTGGACGAGTCGGCTCGCGAGCGAGGCGTTCGGGTCCGACGGCCGAAAGCAATGCGCCGCGTTGGACTTAGCCGCTGGTTGGACGGGTCGGCTCGCGAGCGAGGCGTTCGGGTCCGCCGGCCAAAAGCAATGCGCCGCGTTGGACTTAGCCGCTGTTTGGACGGGTCGGCTCGCGAGCGAGGCGTTCGCGTCCGCCGGCCGAAAGCAATGCACCGCGTTGGACTTAGCCGCTGGTTGGACGGGTCGGCTCGCGAGCGAGGCGTTCGGGTCCGACGGCCGAAAGCAATGCACCGCGTTGGACTTAGCCGCTGGTTGGACGGGTCGGCTCGCGAGCGAGGCGTTCGGGTCCGACGGCCGAAAGCAATGCGCCGCGTTGGACTTAGCCGCTGGTTGGAGGGGTCGGCTCGCGAGCGAGGCGTTCGCGTCCGCCGGCCAAAAGCAATGCGCCGCGTTGGACTTAGCCGCTGTTTGGACGAGTCGGCTCGCGAGCGAGGCGTTCGGGTCCGACGGCCGAAAGCAATGCGCCGCGTTGGACTTAGCCGCTGGTTGGACGGGTCGGCTCGCGAGCGAGGCGTTCGGGTCCGACGGCCGAAAGCAATGCGCCGCGTTGGACTTAGCCGCTGTTTGGACGAGTCGGCTCGCGAGCGAGGCGTTCGGGTCCGACGGCCGAAAGCAATGCGCCGCGTTGGACTTAGCCGCTGGTTGGACGGGTCGGCTCGCGAGCGAGGCGTTCGGGTCTGCCGGCCAAAAGCAATGCGCCGCGTTGGACTTAGCCGCTGGTTGGACGGGTCGGCTCGCGAGCGAGGCGTTCGGGTCCGCCGGCCAAAAGCAATGCGCCGCGTTGGACTTAGCCGCTGTTTGGACGGGTCGGCTCGCGAGCGAGGCGTTCGCGTCCGCCGGCCGAAAGCAATGCACCGCGTTGGACTTAGCCGCTGGTTGGACGGGTCGGCTCGCGAGCGAGGCGTTCGGGTCCGACGGCCGAAAGCAATGCGCCGCGTTGGACTTAGCCGCTGGTTGGAGGGGTCGGCTCGCGAGCGAGGCGTTCGCGTCCGCCGGCCAAAAGCAACGCGCCGCGTTGGACTTAGCCGCTGGTTGGACGGGTCGGCTCGCGAGCGAGGCATTCGCGTCCGCCGGCCAAAAGCAATGCGCCGCGTTGGACTTAGCCGCTGGTTGGACGGGTCGGCTCGCGAGCGAGGCGTTCGCGTCCGCCGGCCAAAAGCAATGCGCCGCGTTGGACTTAGCCGCTGTTTGGACGAGTCGGCTCGCGAGCGAGGCGTTCGGGTCCGACGGCCGAAAGCAATGCGCCGCGTTGGACTTAGCCGCTGGTTGGACGGGTCGGCTCGCGAGCGAGGCGTTCGGGTCTGCCGGCCAAAAGCAATGCGCCGCGTTGGACTTAGCCGCTGGTTGGACGGGTCGGCTCGCGAGCGAGGCGTTCGGGTCCGCCGGCCAAAAGCAATGCGCCGCGTTGGACTTAGCCGCTGTTTGGACGGGTCGGCTCGCGAGCGAGGCGTTCGCGTCCGCCGGCCGAAAGCAATGCACCGCGTTGGACTTAGCCGCTGGTTGGACGGGTCGGCTCGCGAGCGAGGCGTTCGCGTCCGCCGGCCAAAAGCAATGCGCCGCGTTGGACTTAGCCGCTGGTTGGACGGGTCGGCTCGCGAGCGAGGCTTTCGCGTCCGCCGGCCGAAAGCAATGCGCCGCGTTGGACTTAGCCGCTGGTTGGAGGGGTCGGCTCGCGAGCGAGGCGTTTGCGTCCGCCGGCCGAAAGCAATGCGCCGCGTTGGACTTAGCCGCTGGTTGGACGGGTCGGCTCGCGAGCGAGGCTTTCGCGTCCGCCGGCCGAAAGCAATGCGCCGCGTTGGACTTAGCCGCTGGTTGGAGGGGTCGGCTCGCGAGCGAGGCGTTCGGGTCCGTCGGCCGAAAGCAATGCGCCGCGTTGGACTTAGCCGCTGGTTGGACGGGTCGGCTCGCGAGCGAGGCTTTCGCGTCCGCCGGCCCGAAAGCAATGCGCCGCGTTGGACTTAGCCGCTGGTTGGAGGGGTCGGCTCGCGAGCGAGGCGTTTGCGTCCGCCGGCCGAAAGCAATGCGCCGCGTTGGACTTAGCCGCTGGTTGGAGGGGTCGGCTCGCGAGCGAGGCGTTTGCGTCCGCCGGCCGAAAGCAATGCACCGCGTTGGACTTAGCCGCTGGTTGGACGGGTCGGCTCGCGAGCGAGGCGTTCGGGTCCGACGGCCGAAAGCAATGCGCCGCGTTGGACTTAGCCGCTGTTTGGACGGGTCGGCTCGCGAGCGAGGCGTTCGCGTCCGCCGGCCGAAAGCAATGCACCGCGTTGGACTTAGCCGCTGGTTGGACGGGTCGGCTCGCGAGCGAGGCGTTCGGGTCCGACGGCCGAAAGCAATGCGCCGCGTTGGACTTAGCCGCTGGTTGGACGGGTCGGCTCGCGAGCGAGGCGTTCGGGTCCGACGGCCGAAAGCAATGCGCCGCGTTGGACTTAGCCGCTGGTTGGAGGGGGTCGGCTCGCGAGCGAGGCGTTCGCGTCCGCCGGCCAAAAGCAACGCGCCGCGTTGGACTTAGCCGCTGGTTGGACGGGTCGGCTCGCGAGCGAGGCATTCGCGTCCGCCGGCCAAAAGCAATGCGCCGCGTTGGACTTAGCCGCTGGTTGGACGGGTCGGCTCGCGAGCGAGGCGTTCGCGTCCGCCGGCCAAAAGCAATGCGCCGCGTTGGACTTAGCCGCTGTTTGGACGAGTCGGCTCGCGAGCGAGGCGTTCGGGTCCGACGGCCGAAAGCAATGCGCCGCGTTGGACTTAGCCGCTGGTTGGACGGGTCGGCTCGCGAGCGAGGCGTTCGGGTCTGCCGGCCAAAAGCAATGCGCCGCGTTGGACTTAGCCGCTGGTTGGACGGGTCGGCTCGCGAGCGAGGCGTTCGGGTCCGCCGGCCAAAAGCAATGCGCCGCGTTGGACTTAGCCGCTGTTTGGACGGGTCGGCTCGCGAGCGAGGCGTTCGCGTCCGCCGGCCGAAAGCAATGCACCGCGTTGGACTTAGCCGCTGGTTGGAGGGGTCGGCTCGCGAGCGAGGCGTTCGCGTCCGCCGGCCAAAAGCAACGCGCCGCGTTGGACTTAGCCGCTGGTTGGACGGGTCGGCTCGCGAGCGAGGCATTCGCGTCCGCCGGCCAAAAGCAATGCGCCGCGTTGGACTTAGCCGCTGGTTGGACGGGTCGGCTCGCGAGCGAGGCGTTCGCGTCCGCCGGCCAAAAGCAATGCGCCGCGTTGGACTTAGCCGCTGTTTGGACGAGTCGGCTCGCGAGCGAGGGCGTTCGGGTCCGACGGCCGAAAGCAATGCGCCGCGTTGGACTTAGCCGCTGGTTGGACGGGTCGGCTCGCGAGCGAGGCGTTCGCGTCCGCCGGCCGAAAGCAATGCACCGCGTTGGACTTAGCCGCTGGTTGGACGGGTCGGCTCGCGAGCGAGGCGTTCGCGTCCGCCGGCCAAAAGCAATGCGCCGCGTTGGACTTAGCCGCTGGTTGGACGGGTCGCTCGCGAGCGAGGCGTTCGGGTCCGACGGCCGAAAGCAATGCGCCGCGTTGGACTTAGCCGCTGGTTGGACGGGTCGGCTCGCGAGCGAGGCGTTCGGGTCCGCCGGCCAAAAGCAATGCGCCGCGTTGGACTTAGCCGCTGGTTGGACGGGTCGGCTCGCGAGCGAGGGCGTTCGGGTCCGACGGCCGAAAGCAATGCGCCGCGTTGGACTTAGCCGCTGGTTGGACGGGTCGGCTCGCGAGCGAAGCGTTCGGGTCCGCCGGCCAAAAGCAATGCGCCGCGTTGGACTTAGCCGCTGGTTGGACGGGTCGGCTCGCGAGCGAGGCGTTCGGGTCCGACGGCCGAAAGCAATGCGCCGCGTTGGACTTAGCCGCTGGTTGGACGGGTCGGCTCGCGAGCGAGGCGTTCGGGTCCGACGGCCGAAAGCAATGCGCCGCGTTGGACTTAGCCGCTGGTTGGAGGGGTCGGCTCGCGAGCGAGGCGTTCGCGTCCGCCGGCCAAAAGCAACGCGCCGCGTTGGACTTAGCCGCTGGTTGGACGGGTCGGCTCGCGAGCGAGGCATTCGCGTCCGCCGGCCAAAAGCAATGCGCCGCGTTGGACTTAGCCGCTGGTTGGACGGGTCGGCTCGCGAGCGAGGCGTTCGCGTCCGCCGGCCAAAAGCAATGCACCGCGTTGGACTTAGCCGCTGGTTGGACGGGTCGGCTCGCGAGCGAGGCGTTCGCGTCCGCCGGCCAAAAGCAATGCGCCGCGTTGGACTTAGCCGCTGGTTGGACGGGTCGGCTCGCGAGCGAGGCTTTCGCGTCCGCCGGCCGAAAGCAATGCGCCGCGTTGGACTTAGCCGCTGGTTGGAGGGGTCGGCTCGCGAGCGAGGCTTTCGCGTCCGCCGGCCGAAAGCAATGCGCCGCGTTGGACTTAGCCGCTGGTTGGAGGGGTCGGCTCGCGAGCGAGGCGTTTGGCGTCCGCCGGCCGAAAGCAATGCGCCGCGTTGGACTTAGCCGCTGGTTGGAGGGGTCGGCTCGCGAGCGAGGCGTTCGGGTCCGTCGGGCCGAAAGCAATGCGCCGCGTTGGACTTAGCCGCTGGTTGGACGGGTCGGCTCGCGAGCGAGGCTTTCGCGTCCGCCGGCCGAAAGCAATGCGCCGCGTTGGACTTAGCCGCTGGTTGGAGGGGTCGGCTCGCGAGCGAGGCGTTTGCGTCCGCCGGCCGAAAGCAATGCGCCGCGTTGGACTTAGCCGCTGGTTGGAGGGGTCGGCTCGCGAGCGAGGCGTTCGGGTCCGTCGGCCGAAAGCAATGCGCCGCGTTGGACTTAGCCGCTGGTTGGACGGGTCGGCTCGCGAGCGAGGCTTTCGCGTCCGCCGGCCGAAAGCAATGCGCCGCGTTGGACTTAGCCGCTGGTTGGAGGGGGTCGGCTCGCGAGCGAGGCGTTTGCGTCCGCCGGCCGAAAGCAATGCGCCGCGTTGGACTTAGCCGCTGGTTGGACGGGTCGGCTCGCGAGCGAGGCGTTCGGGTCCGCCGGCCAAAAGCAATGCGCCGCGTTGGACTTAGCCGCTGGTTGGACGGGTCGGCTCGCGAGCGAGGCGTTCGCGTCCGCCGGCCGAAAGCAATGCACCGCGTTGGACTTAGCCGCTGGTTGGACGGGTCGGCTCGCGAGCGAGGCGTTCGCGTCCGCCGGCCAAAAGCAATGCGCCGCGTTGGGACTTAGCCGCTGGTTGGAGGGGTCGGCTCGCGAGCGAGGCGTTCGGGTCCGACGGCCGAAAGCAATGCGCCGCGTTGGACTTAGCCGCTGTTTGGACGGGTCGGCTCGCGAGCGAGGCGTTCGCGTCCGCCGGCCGAAAGCAATGCACCGCGTTGGACTTAGCCGCTGGTTGGACGGGTCGGCTCGCGAGCGAGGCGTTCGCGTCCGCCGGCCAAAAGCAATGCGCCGCGTTGGACTTAGCCGCTGGTTGGACGGGTCGCTCGCGAGCGAGGCGTTCGGGTCCGACGGCCGAAAGCAATGCGCCGCGTTGGACTTAGCCGCTGGTTGGACGGGTCGGCTCGCGAGCGAGGCGTTCGGGTCCGCCGGCCAAAAGCAATGCGCCGCGTTGGACTTAGCCGCTGGTTGGACGGGTCGGCTCGCGAGCGAGGCGTTCGGGGTCCGACGGCCGAAAGCAATGCGCCGCGTTGGACTTAGCCGCTGGTTGGACGGGTCGGCTCGCGAGCGAGGCGTTCGGGTCCGCCGGCCAAAAGCAATGCGCCGCGTTGGACTTAGCCGCTGGTTGGACGGGTCGGCTCGCGAGCGAGGCGTTCGGGTCCGACGGCCGAAAGCAATGCGCCGCGTTGGACTTAGCCGCTGGTTGGACGGGTCGGCTCGCGAGCGAAGCGTTCGGGTCCGCCGGCCAAAAGCAATGCGCCGCGTTGGACTTAGCCGCTGGTTGGACGGGTCGGCTCGCGAGCGAGGCGTTCGGGTCCGACGGCCGAAAGCAATGCGCCGCGTTGGACTTAGCCGCTGGTTGGACGGGTCGGCTCGCGAGCGAGGCGTTCGGGTCCGACGGCCGAAAGCAATGCGCCGCGTTGGACTTAGCCGCTGGTTGGAGGGGTCGGCTCGCGAGCGAGGCGTTCGCGTCCGCCGGCCAAAAGCAACGCGCCGCGTTGGACTTAGCCGCTGGTTGGACGGGTCGGCTCGCGAGCGAGGCATTCGCGTCCGCCGGCCAAAAGCAATGCGCCGCGTTGGACTTAGCCGCTGGTTGGACGGGTCGGCTCGCGAGCGAGGCGTTCGCGTCCGCCGGCCAAAAGCAACGCGCCGCGTTGGACTTAGCCGCTGGTTGGACGGGTCGGCTCGCGAGCGAGGCATTCGCGTCCGCCGGCCAAAAGCAATGCGCCGCGTTGGACTTAGCCGCTGGTTGGACGGGTCGGCTCGCGAGCGAGGCGTTCGCGTCCGCCGGCCAAAAGCAATGCGCCGCGTTGGACTTAGCCGCTGTTTGGACGAGTCGGCTCGCGAGCGAGGCGTTCGGGTCCGACGGCCGAAAGCAATGCGCCGCGTTGGACTTAGCCGCTGGTTGGACGGGTCGGCTCGCGAGCGAGGCGTTCGGGTCTGCCGGCCAAAAGCAATGCGCCGCGTTGGACTTAGCCGCTGGTTGGACGGGTCGGCTCGCGAGCGAGGCGTTCGGGTCCGCCGGCCAAAAGCAATGCGCCGCGTTGGACTTAGCCGCTGTTTGGACGGGGTCGGCTCGCGAGCGAGGCGTTCGCGTCCGCCGGCCGAAAGCAATGCACCGCGTTGGACTTAGCCGCTGGTTGGACGGGTCGGCTCGCGAGCGAGGCGTTCGGGTCCGACGGCCGAAAGCAATGCGCCGCGTTGGACTTAGCCGCTGGTTGGAGGGGTCGGCTCGCGAGCGAGGCGTTCGCGTCCGCCGGCCAAAAGCAACGCGCCGCGTTGGACTTAGCCGCTGGTTGGACGGGTCGGCTCGCGAGCGAGGCATTCGCGTCCGCCGGCCAAAAGCAATGCGCCGCGTTGGACTTAGCCGCTGGTTGGACGGGTCGGCTCGCGAGCGAGGCGTTCGCGTCCGCCGGCCAAAAGCAATGCGCCGCGTTGGACTTAGCCGCTGTTTGGACGAGTCGGCTCGCGAGCGAGGCGTTCGGGTCCGACGGCCGAAAGCAATGCGCCGCGTTGGACTTAGCCGCTGGTTGGACGGGTCGGCTCGCGAGCGAGGCGTTCGGGTCTGCCGGCCAAAAGCAATGCGCCGCGTTGGACTTAGCCGCTGGTTGGACGGGTCGGCTCGCGAGCGAGGCGTTCGGGTCCGCCGGCCAAAAGCAATGCGCCGCGTTGGACTTAGCCGCTGTTTGGACGGGTCGGCTCGCGAGCGAGGCGTTCGCGTCCGCCGGCCGAAAGCAATGCACCGCGTTGGACTTAGCCGCTGGTTGGACGGGTCGGCTCGCGAGCGAGGCGTTCGCGTCCGCCGGCCAAAAGCAATGCGCCGCGTTGGACTTAGCCGCTGGTTGGACGGGTCGGCTCGCGAGCGAGGCTTTCGCGTCCGCCGGCCGAAAGCAATGCGCCGCGTTGGACTTAGCCGCTGGTTGGAGGGGTCGGCTCGCGAGCGAGGCGTTTGCGTCCGCCGGCCGAAAGCAATGCGCCGCGTTGGACTTAGCCGCTGGTTGGACAGGTCGGCTCGCGAGCGAGGCTTTCGCGTCCGCCGGCCGAAAGCAATGCGCCGCGTTGGACTTAGCCGCTGGTTGGAGGGGTCGGCTCGCGAGCGAGGCGTTCGGGTCCGTCGGCCGAAAGCAATGCGCCGCGTTGGACTTAGCCGCTGGTTGGACGGGTCGGCTCGCGAGCGAGGCTTTCGCGTCCGCCGGCCGAAAGCAATGCGCCGCGTTGGACTTAGCCGCTGGTTGGAGGGGTCGGCTCGCGAGCGAGGCGTTTGCGTCCGCCGGCCGAAAGCAATGCGCCGCGTTGGACTTAGCCGCTGGTTGGAGGGGTCGGCTCGCGAGCGAGGCGTTTGCGTCCGCCGGCCGAAAGCAATGCGCCGCGTTGGACTTAGCCGCTGGTTGGAGGGGTCGGCTCGCGAGCGAGGCGTTCGGGTCCGTCGGCCGAAAGCAATGCGCCGCGTTGGACTTAGCCGCTGGTTGGACGGGTCGGCTCGCGAGCGAGGCGTTCGGGTCCGCCGGCCAAAAGCAATGCGCCGCGTTGGACTTAGCCGCTGGTTGGACGGGTCGGCTCGCGAGCGAGGCGTTCGGGTCCGACGGCCGAAAGCAATGCGCCGCGTTGGACTTAGCCGCTGGTTGGACGGGTCGGCTCGCGAGCGAAGCGTTCGGGTCCGCCGGCCAAAAGCAATGCGCCGCGTTGGACTTAGCCGCTGGTTGGACGGGTCGGCTCGCGAGCGAGGCGTTCGGGTCCGACGGCCGAAAGCAATGCGCCGCGTTGGACTTAGCCGCTGGTTGGACGGGTCGGCTCGCGAGCGAGGCGTTCGGGTCCGACGGCCGAAAGCAATGCGCCGCGTTGGACTTAGCCGCTGGTTGGAGGGGTCGGCTCGCGAGCGAGGCGTTCGCGTCCGCCGGCCAAAAGCAACGCGCCGCGTTGGACTTAGCCGCTGGTTGGACGGGTCGGCTCGCGAGCGAGGCATTCGCGTCCGCCGGCCAAAAGCAATGCGCCGCGTTGGACTTAGCCGCTGGTTGGACGGGTCGGCTCGCGAGCGAGGCGTTCGCGTCCGCCGGCCAAAAGCAATGCGCCGCGTTGGACTTAGCCGCTGTTTGGACGAGTCGGCTCGCGAGCGAGGCGTTCGGGTCCGACGGCCGAAAGCAATGCGCCGCGTTGGACTTAGCCGCTGGTTGGACGGGTCGGCTCGCGAGCGAGGCGTTCGGGTCCGCCGGCCAAAAGCAATGCGCCGCGTTGGACTTAGCCGCTGGTTGGACGGGTCGGCTCGCGAGCGAGGCGTTCGGGTCCGCCGGCCAAAAGCAATGCGCCGCGTTGGACTTAGCCGCTGTTTGGACGGGTCGGCTCGCGAGCGAGGCGTTCGCGTCCGCCGGCCGAAAGCAATGCACCGCGTTGGACTTAGCCGCTGGTTGGACGGGTCGGCTCGCGAGCGAGGCGTTCGCGTCCGCCGGCCAAAAGCAATGCGCCGCGTTGGACTTAGCCGCTGGTTGGACGGGTCGGCTCGCGAGCGAGGCTTTCGCGTCCGCCGGCCGAAAGCAATGCGCCGCGTTGGACTTAGCCGCTGGTTGGAGGGGTCGGCTCGCGAGCGAGGCTTTCGCGTCCGCCGGCCGAAAGCAATGCGCCGCGTTGGACTTAGCCGCTGGTTGGAGGGGTCGGCTCGCGAGCGAGGCGTTTGCGTCCGCCGGCCGAAAGCAATGCGCCGCGTTGGACTTAGCCGCTGGTTGGAGGGGTCGGCTCGCGAGCGAGGCGTTCGGGTCCGTCGGCCGAAAGCAATGCGCCGCGTTGGACTTAGCCGCTGGTTGGACGGGTCGGCTCGCGAGCGAGGCTTTCGCGTCCGCCGGCCGAAAGCAATGCGCCGCGTTGGACTTAGCCGCTGGTTGGAGGGGTCGGCTCGCGAGCGAGGCGTTTGCGTCCGCCGGCCGAAAGCAATGCGCCGCGTTGGACTTAGCCGCTGGTTGGAGGGGTCGGCTCGCGAGCGAGGCGTTCGGGTCCGTCGGCCGAAAGCAATGCGCCGCGTTGGACTTAGCCGCTGGTTGGACGGGTCGGCTCGCGAGCGAGGCTTTCGCGTCCGCCGGCCGAAAGCAATGCGCCGCGTTGGACTTAGCCGCTGGTTGGAGGGGTCGGCTCGCGAGCGAGGCGTTTGCGTCCGCCGGCCGAAAGCAATGCGCCGCGTTGGACTTAGCCGCTGGTTGGACGGGTCGGCTCGCGAGCGAGGCGTTCGGGTCCGCCGGCCAAAAGCAATGCGCCGCGTTGGACTTAGCCGCTGGTTGGACGGGTCGGCTCGCGAGCGAGGCGTTCGCGTCCGCCGGCCGAAAGCAATGCACCGCGTTGGACTTAGCCGCTGGTTGGACGGGTCGGCTCGCGAGCGAGGCGTTCGCGTCCGCCGGCCAAAAGCAATGCGCCGCGTTGGACTTAGCCGCTGGTTGGAGGGGTCGGCTCGCGAGCGAGGCGTTCGGGTCCGACGGCCGAAAGCAATGCGCCGCGTTGGACTTAGCCGCTGTTTGGACGGGTCGGCTCGCGAGCGAGGCGTTCGCGTCCGCCGGCCGAAAGCAATGCACCGCGTTGGACTTAGCCGCTGGTTGGACGGGTCGGCTCGCGAGCGAGGCGTTCGCGTCCGCCGGCCAAAAGCAATGCGCCGCGTTGGACTTAGCCGCTGGTTGGACGGGTCGCTCGCGAGCGAGGCGTTCGGGTCCGACGGCCGAAAGCAATGCGCCGCGTTGGACTTAGCCGCTGGTTGGACGGGTCGGCTCGCGAGCGAGGCGTTCGGGTCCGACGGCCGAAAGCAATGCGCCGCGTTGGACTTAGCCGCTGGTTGGACGGGTCGGCTCGCGAGCGAGGCGTTCGGGTCCGCCGGCCAAAAGCAATGCGCCGCGTTGGACTTAGCCGCTGGTTGGACGGGTCGGCTCGCGAGCGAGGCGTTCGGGTCCGACGGCCGAAAGCAATGCGCCGCGTTGGACTTAGCCGCTGGTTGGACGGGTCGGCTCGCGAGCGAAGCGTTCGGGTCCGCCGGCCAAAAGCAATGCGCCGCGTTGGACTTAGCCGCTGGTTGGACGGGTCGGCTCGCGAGCGAGGCGTTCGGGTCCGACGGCCGAAAGCAATGCGCCGCGTTGGACTTAGCCGCTGGTTGGACGGGTCGGCTCGCGAGCGAGGCGTTCGGGTCCGACGGCCGAAAGCAATGCGCCGCGTTGGACTTAGCCGCTGGTTGGAGGGGTCGGCTCGCGAGCGAGGCGTTCGCGTCCGCCGGCCAAAAGCAACGCGCCGCGTTGGACTTAGCCGCTGGTTGGACGGGTCGGCTCGCGAGCGAGGCATTCGCGTCCGCCGGCCAAAAGCAATGCGCCGCGTTGGACTTAGCCGCTGGTTGGACGGGTCGGCTCGCGAGCGAGGCGTTCGCGTCCGCCGGCCAAAAGCAATGCGCCGCGTTGGACTTAGCCGCTGTTTGGACGAGTCGGCTCGCGAGCGAGGCGTTCGGGTCCGACGGCCGAAAGCAATGCGCCGCGTTGGACTTAGCCGCTGGTTGGACGGGTCGGCTCGCGAGCGAGGCGTTCGGGTCTGCCGGCCAAAAGCAATGCGCCGCGTTGGACTTAGCCGCTGGTTGGACGGGTCGGCTCGCGAGCGAGGCGTTCGGGTCCGCCGGCCAAAAGCAATGCGCCGCGTTGGACTTAGCCGCTGTTTGGACGGGTCGGCTCGCGAGCGAGGCGTTCGCGTCCGCCGGCCGAAAGCAATGCACCGCGTTGGACTTAGCCGCTGGTTGGACGGGTCGGCTCGCGAGCGAGGCGTTCGCGTCCGCCGGCCAAAAGCAATGCGCCGCGTTGGACTTAGCCGCTGGTTGGACGGGTCGGCTCGCGAGCGAGGCTTTCGCGTCCGCCGGCCGAAAGCAATGCGCCGCGTTGGACTTAGCCGCTGGTTGGAGGGGTCGGCTCGCGAGCGAGGCGTTTGCGTCCGCCGGCCGAAAGCAATGCGCCGCGTTGGACTTAGCCGCTGGTTGGACGGGTCGGCTCGCGAGCGAGGCTTTCGCGTCCGCCGGCCGAAAGCAATGCGCCGCGTTGGACTTAGCCGCTGGTTGGAGGGGTCGGCTCGCGAGCGAGGCGTTCGGGTCCGTCGGCCGAAAGCAATGCGCCGCGTTGGACTTAGCCGCTGGTTGGACGGGTCGGCTCGCGAGCGAGGCTTTCGCGTCCGCCGGCCGAAAGCAATGCGCCGCGTTGGACTTAGCCGCTGGTTGGAGGGGTCGGCTCGCGAGCGAGGCGTTTGCGTCCGCCGGCCGAAAGCAATGCGCCGCGTTGGACTTAGCCGCTGGTTGGAGGGGTCGGCTCGCGAGCGAGGCGTTTGCGTCCGCCGGCCGAAAGCAATGCGCCGCGTTGGACTTAGCCGCTGGTTGGAGGGGTCGGCTCGCGAGCGAGGCGTTCGGGTCCGTCGGCCGAAAGCAATGCGCCGCGTTGGACTTAGCCGCTGGTTGGACGGGTCGGCTCGCGAGCGAGGCTTTCGCGTCCGCCGGCCGAAAGCAATGCGCCGCGTTGGACTTAGCCGCTGGTTGGAGGGGTCGGCTCGCGAGCGAGGCGTTTGCGTCCGCCGGCCGAAAGCAATGCGCCGCGTTGGACTTAGCCGCTGGTTGGAGGGGTCGGCTCGCGAGCGAGGCGTTCGGGTCCGTCGGCCGAAAGCAATGCGCCGCGTTGGACTTAGCCGCTGGTTGGACGGGTCGGCTCGCGAGCGAGGCTTTCGCGTCCGCCGGCCGAAAGCAATGCGCCGCGTTGGACTTAGCCGCTGGTTGGAGGGGTCGGCTCGCGAGCGAGGCGTTTGCGTCCGCCGGCCGAAAGCAATGCGCCGCGTTGGACTTAGCCGCTGGTTGGACGGGTCGGCTCGCGAGCGAGGCGTTCGGGTCCGCCGGCCGAAAGCAATGCGCCGCGTTGGACTTAGCCGCTGGTTGGAGGGGTCGGCTCGCGAGCGAGGCGTTTGCGTCCGCCGGCCGAAAGCAATGCGCCGCGTTGGACTTAGCCGCTGGTTGGACGGGTCGGCTCGCGAGCGAGGCGTTCGGGTCCGCCGGCCAAAAGCAATGCGCCGCGTTGGACTTAGCCGCTGGTTGGACGGGTCGGCTCGCGAGCGAGGCGTTCGCGTCCGCCGGCCGAAAGCAATGCACCGCGTTGGACTTAGCCGCTGGTTGGACGGGTCGGCTCGCGAGCGAGGCGTTCGCGTCCGCCGGCCAAAAGCAATGCGCCGCGTTGGACTTAGCCGCTGGTTGGAGGGGTCGGCTCGCGAGCGAGGCGTTCGGGTCCGACGGCCGAAAGCAATGCGCCCGCGTTGGACTTAGCCGCTGTTTGACGGGTCGGCTCGCGAGCGAGGCGTTCGCGTCCGCCGGCCGAAAGCAATGCACCGCGTTGGACTTAGCCGCTGGTTGGACGGGTCGGCTCGCGAGCGAGGCGTTCGCGTCCGCCGGCCAAAAGCAATGCGCCGCGTTGGACTTAGCCGCTGGTTGGACGGGTCGCTCGCGAGCGAGGCGTTCGGGTCCGACGGCCGAAAGCAATGCGCCGCGTTGGACTTAGCCGCTGGTTGGACGGGTCGGCTCGCGAGCGAGGCGTTCGGGTCCGACGGCCGAAAGCAATGCGCCGCGTTGGACTTAGCCGCTGGTTGGACGGGTCGGCTCGCGAGCGAGGCGTTCGGGTCCGCCGGCCAAAAGCAATGCGCCGCGTTGGACTTAGCCGCTGGTTGGACGGGTCGGCCTCGCGAGCGAGGCGTTCGGGTCCGACGGCCGAAAGCAATGCGCCGCGTTGGACTTAGCCGCTGGTTGACGGGTCGGCTCGCGAGCGAAGCGTTCGGGTCCGCCGGCCAAAAGCAATGCGCCGCGTTGGACTTAGCCGCTGGTTGGACGGGTCGGCTCGCGAGCGAGGCGTTCGGGTCCGACGGCCGAAAGCAATGCGCCGCGTTGGACTTAGCCGCTGGTTGGACGGGTCGGCTCGCGAGCGAGGCGTTCGGGTCCGACGGCCCGAAAGCAATGCGCCGCGTTGGACTTAGCCGCTGGTTGGAGGGGTCGGCTCGCGAGCGAGGCGTTCGCGTCCGCCGGCCAAAAGCAACGCGCCGCGTTGGACTTAGCCGCTGGTTGGACGGGTCGGCTCGCGAGCGAGGCATTCGCGTCCGCCGGCCAAAAGCAATGCGCCGCGTTGGACTTAGCCGCTGGTTGGACGGGTCGGCTCGCGAGCGAGGCGTTCGCGTCCGCCGGCCAAAAGCAATGCGCCGCGTTGGACTTAGCCGCTGTTTGGACGAGTCGGCTCGCGAGCGAGGCGTTCGGGTCCGACGGCCGAAAGCAATGCGCCGCGTTGGACTTAGCCGCTGGTTGGACGGGTCGGCTCGCGAGCGAGGCGTTCGGGTCTGCCGGCCAAAAGCAATGCGCCGCGTTGGACTTAGCCGCTGGTTGGAGGGGTCGGCTCGCGAGCGAGGCGTTCGGGTCCGTCGGCCGAAAGCAATGCGCCGCGTTGGACTTAGCCGCTGGTTGGACGGGTCGGCTCGCGAGCGAGGCTTTCGCGTCCGCCGGCCGAAAGCAATGCGCCGCGTTGGACTTAGCGCTGGTTGGAGGGGTCGGCTCGCGAGCGAGGCGTTTGCGTCCGCCGGCCGAAAGCAATGCGCCGCGTTGGACTATCCGCTGGTTGGACGGGTCGGCTCGCGAGCGAGGCGTTCGGGTCCGCCGGCCAAAAGCAATGCGCCGCGTTGGACTTAGCCGCTGGTTGGACGGGTCGGCTCGCGAGCGAGGCGTTCGCGTCCGCCGGCCGAAAGCAATGCACCGCGTTGGACTTAGCCGCTGGTTGGACGGGTCGGCTCGCGAGCGAGGCGTTCGCGTCCGCCGGCCAAAAGCAATGCGCCGCGTTGGACTTAGCCGCTGGTTGGAGGGGTCGGCTCGCGAGCGAGGCGTTCGGGTCCGACGGCCGAAAGCAATGCGCCGCGTTGGACTTAGCCGCTGTTTGGACGGGTCGGCTCGCGAGCGAGGCGTTCGCGTCCGCCGGCCGAAAGCAATGCACCGCGTTGGACTTAGCCGCTGGTTGGACGGGTCGGCTCGCGAGCGAGGGCGTTCGCGTCCGCCGGCCAAAAGCAATGCGCCGCGTTGGACTTAGCCGCTGGTTGGACGGGTCGCTCGCGAGCGAGGCGTTCGGGTCCGACGGCCGAAAGCAATGCGCCGCGTTGGACTTAGCCGCTGGTTGGACGGGTCGGCTCGCGAGCGAGGCGTTCGGGTCCGACGGCCGAAAGCAATGCGCCGCGTTGGACTTAGCCGCTGGTTGGACGGGTCGGCTCGCGAGCGAGGCGTTCGGGTCCGCCGGCCAAAAGCAATGCGCCGCGTTGGACTTAGCCGCTGGTTGGACGGGTCGGCTCGCGAGCGAGGCGTTCGGGTCCGACGGCCGAAAGCAATGCGCCGCGTTGGACTTAGCCGCTGGTTGGACGGGTCGGCTCGCGAGCGAAGCGTTCGGGTCCGCCGGCCAAAAGCAATGCGCCGCGTTGGACTTAGCCGCTGGTTGGACGGGTCGGCTCGCGAGCGAGGCGTTCGGGTCCGACGGCCGAAAGCAATGCGCCGCGTTGGACTTAGCCGCTGGTTGGACGGGTCGGCTCGCGAGCGAGGCTTTCGCGTCCGCCGGCCGAAAGCAATGCGCCGCGTTGGACTTAGCCGCTGGTTGGAGGGGGTCGGCTCGCGAGCGAGGCGTTTGCGTCCGCCGGCCGAAAGCAATGCGCCGCGTTGGACTTAGCCGCTGGTTGGACGGGTCGGCTCGCGAGCGAGGCTTTCGCGTCCGCCGGCCGAAAGCAATGCGCCGCGTTGGACTTAGCCGCTGGTTGGAGGGGTCGGCTCGCGAGCGAGGCGTTCGGGTCCGTCGGCCGAAAGCAATGCGCCGCGTTGGACTTAGCCGCTGGTTGGACGGGTCGGCTCGCGAGCGAGGCTTTCGCGTCCGCCGGCCGAAAGCAATGCGCCGCGTTGGACTTAGCCGCTGGTTGGAGGGGTCGGCTCGCGAGCGAGGCGTTTGCGTCCGCCGGCCGAAAGCAATGCGCCGCGTTGGACTTAGCCGCTGGTTGGAGGGGTCGGCTCGCGAGCGAGGCGTTTGCGTCCGCCGGGCCGAAAGCAATGCGCCGCGTTGGACTTAGCCGCTGGTTGGAGGGGGTCGGCTCGCGAGCGAGGCGTTCGGGTCCGTCGGCCGAAAGCAATGCGCCGCGTTGGACTTAGCCGCTGGTTGGACGGGTCGGCTCGCGAGCGAGGCTTTCGCGTCCGCCGGCCGAAAGCAATGCGCCGCGTTGGACTTAGCCGCTGGTTGGAGGGGTCGGCTCGCGAGCGAGGCGTTTGCGTCCGCCGGCCGAAAGCAATGCGCCCGCGTTGGACTTAGCCGCTGGTTGGAGGGGGTCGGCTCGCGAGCGAGGCGTTCGGGTCCGTCGGCCGAAAGCAATGCGCCGCGTTGGACTTAGCCGCTGGTTGGACGGGTCGGCTCGCGAGCGAGGCTTTCGCGTCCGCCGGCCGAAAGCAATGCGCCGCGTTGGACTTAGCCGCTGGTTGGAGGGGTCGGCTCGCGAGCGAGGCGTTTGCGTCCGCCGGCCGAAAGCAATGCGCCGCGTTGGACTTAGCCGCTGGTTGGACGGGTCGGCTCGCGAGCGAGGCGTTCGGGTCCGCCGGCCAAAAGCAATGCGCCGCGTTGGACTTAGCCGCTGGTTTGGACGGGTCGGCTCGCGAGCGAGGCGTTCGCGTCCGCCGGCCGAAAGCAATGCACCGCGTTTGGACTTAGCCGCTGGTTGGACGGGTCGGCTCGCGAGCGAGGCGTTCGCGTCCGCCGGCCAAAAGCAATGCGCCGCGTTGGACTTAGCCGCTGGTTGGAGGGGTCGGCTCGCGAGCGAGGCGTTCGGGTCCGACGGCCGAAAGCAATGCGCCGCGTTGGACTTAGCCGCTGTTTGGACGGGTCGGCTCGCGAGCGAGGCGTTCGCGTCCGCCGGCCGAAAGCAATGCACCGCGTTGGACTTAGCCGCTGGTTGGACGGGTCGGCTCGCGAGCGAGGCGTTCGCGTCCGCCGGCCAAAAGCAATGCGCCGCGTTGGACTTAGCCGCTGGTTGGACGGGTCGCTCGCGAGCGAGGCGTTCGGGTCCGACGGCCGAAAGCAATGCGCCGCGTTGGACTTAGCCGCTGGTTGGACGGGTCGGCTCGCGAGCGAGGCGTTCGGGTCCGACGGCCGAAAGCAATGCGCCGCGTTGGACTTAGCCGCTGGTTGGACGGGTCGGCTCGCGAGCGAGGCGTTCGGGTCCGCCGGCCAAAAGCAATGCGCCGCGTTGGGACTTAGCCGCTGGTTGGACGGGTCGGCTCGCGAGCGAGGCGTTCGGGTCCGACGGCCGAAAGCAATGCGCCGCGTTGGACTTAGCCGCTGGTTGGACGGGTCGGCTCGCGAGCGAAGCGTTCGGGTCCGCCGGCCAAAAAGCAATGCGCCGCGTTGGACTTAGCCGCTGGTTGGACGGGTCGGCTCGCGAGCGAGGCGTTCGGGTCCGACGGCCGAAAGCAATGCGCCGCGTTGGACTTAGCCGCTGGTTGGACGGGTCGGCTCGCGAGCGAGGCGTTCGGGTCCGACGGCCGAAAGCAATGCGCCGCGTTGGACTTAGCCGCTGGTTGGAGGGGTCGGCTCGCGAGCGAGGCGTTCGCGTCCGCCGGCCAAAAGCAACGCGCCGCGTTGGACTTAGCCGCTGGTTGGACGGGTCGGCTCGCGAGCGAGGCATTCGCGTCCGCCGGCCAAAAGCAATGCGCCGCGTTGTGGACTTAGCCGCTGGTTGGACGGGTCGGCTCGCGAGCGAGGCGTTCGCGTCCGCCGGCCAAAAGCAATGCGCCGCGTTGGACTTAGCCGCTGTTTGGACGAGTCGGCTCGCGAGCGAGGCGTTCGGGTCCGACGGCCGAAAGCAATGCGCCGCGTTGGACTTAGCCGCTGGTTGGACGGGTCGGCTCGCGAGCGAGGCGTTCGGGTCTGCCGGCCAAAAGCAATGCGCCGCGTTGGACTTAGCCGCTGGTTGGAGGGGTCGGCTCGCGAGCGAGGCGTTCGGGTCCGTCGGCCGAAAGCAATGCGCCGCGTTGGACTTAGCCGCTGGTTGGACGGGTCGGCTCGCGAGCGAGGCTTTCGCGTCCGCCGGCCGAAAGCAATGCGCCGCGTTGGACTTAGCCGCTGGTTGGAGGGGTCGGCTCGCGAGCGAGGCGTTTGCGTCCGCCGGCCGAAAGCAATGCGCCGCGTTGGACTATCCGCTGGTTGGACGGGTCGGCTCGCGAGCGAGGCGTTCGGGTCCGCCGGCCAAAAGCAATGCGCCGCGTTGGACTTAGCCGCTGGTTGGACGGGTCGGCTCGCGAGCGAGGCGTTCGCGTCCGCCGGCCGAAAGCAATGCACCGCGTTGGACTTAGCCGCTGGTTGGACGGGTCGGCTCGCGAGCGAGGCGTTCGCGTCCGCCGGCCAAAAGCAATGCGCCGCGTTGGACTTAGCCGCTGGTTGGAGGGGTCGGCTCGCGAGCGAGGCGTTCGGGTCCGACGGCCGAAAGCAATGCGCCGCGTTGGACTTAGCCGCTGTTTGGACGGGTCGGCTCGCGAGCGAGGCGTTCGCGTCCGCCGGCCGAAAGCAATGCACCGCGTTGGACTTAGCCGCTGGTTGGACGGGTCGGCTCGCGAGCGAGGCGTTCGCGTCCGCCGGCCAAAAGCAATGCGCCGCGTTGGACTTAGCCGCTGGTTGGACGGGTCGCTCGCGAGCGAGGCGTTCGGGTCCGACGGCCGAAAGCAATGCGCCGCGTTGGACTTAGCCGCTGGTTGGACGGGTCGGCTCGCGAGCGAGGCGTTCGGGTCCGACGGCCGAAAGCAATGCGCCGCGTTGGACTTAGCCGCTGGTTGGACGGGTCGGCTCGCGAGCGAGGCGTTCGGGTCCGCCGGCCAAAAGCAATGCGCCGCGTTGGACTTAGCCGCTGGTTGGACGGGTCGGCTCGCGAGCGAGGCGTTCGGGTCCGACGGCCGAAAGCAATGCGCCGCGTTGGACTTAGCCGCTGGTTGGACGGGTCGGCTCGCGAGCGAAGCGTTCGGGTCCGCCGGCCAAAAGCAATGCGCCGCGTTGGACTTAGCCGCTGGTTGGACGGGTCGGCTCGCGAGCGAGGCGTTCGGGTCCGACGGCCGAAAGCAATGCGCCGCGTTGGACTTAGCCGCTGGTTGGACGGGTCGGCTCGCGAGCGAGGCGTTCGGGTCCGACGGCCGAAAGCAATGCGCCGCGTTGGACTTAGCCGCTGGTTGGAGGGGTCGGCTCGCGAGCGAGGCGTTCGCGTCCGCCGGCCAAAAGCAACGCGCCGCGTTGGACTTAGCCGCTGGTTGGACGGGTCGGCTCGCGAGCGAGGCATTCGCGTCCGCCGGCCAAAAGCAATGCGCCGCGTTGGACTTAGCCGCTGGTTGGACGGGTCGGCTCGCGAGCGAGGCGTTCGCGTCCGCCGGCCAAAAGCAATGCGCCGCGTTGGACTTAGCCGCTGTTTGGACGAGTCGGCTCGCGAGCGAGGCGTTCGGGTCCGACGGCCGAAAGCAATGCGCCGCGTTGGACTTAGCCGCTGGTTGGACGGGTCGGCTCGCGAGCGAGGCGTTCGGGTCTGCCGGCCAAAAGCAATGCGCCGCGTTGGACTTAGCCGCTGGTTGGACGGGTCGGCTCGCGAGCGAGGCGTTCGGGTCCGCCGGCCAAAAGCAATGCGCCGCGTTGGACTTAGCCGCTGTTTGGACGGGTCGGCTCGCGAGCGAGGCGTTCGCGTCCGCCGGCCGAAAGCAATGCACCGCGTTGGACTTAGCCGCTGGTTGGACGGGTCGGCTCGCGAGCGAGGCGTTCGCGTCCGCCGGCCAAAAGCAATGCGCCGCGTTGGACTTAGCCGCTGGTTGGACGGGTCGGCTCGCGAGCGAGGCTTTCGCGTCCGCCGGCCGAAAGCAATGCGCCGCGTTGGACTTAGCCGCTGGTTGGAGGGGTCGGCTCGCGAGCGAGGCGTTTGCGTCCGCCGGCCGAAAGCAATGCGCCGCGTTGGACTTAGCCGCTGGTTGGACGGGTCGGCTCGCGAGCGAGGCTTTCGCGTCCGCCGGCCGAAAGCAATGCGCCGCGTTGGACTTAGCCGCTGGTTGGAGGGGTCGGCTCGCGAGCGAGGCGTTCGGGTCCGTCGGCCGAAAGCAATGCGCCGCGTTGGACTTAGCCGCTGGTTGGACGGGTCGGCTCGCGAGCGAGGCTTTCGCGTCCGCCGGCCGAAAGCAATGCGCCGCGTTGGACTTAGCCGCTGGTTGGAGGGGTCGGCTCGCGAGCGAGGCGTTTGCGTCCGCCGGCCGAAAGCAATGCGCCGCGTTGGACTTAGCCGCTGGTTGGAGGGGTCGGCTCGCGAGCGAGGCGTTTGCGTCCGCCGGCCGAAAGCAATGCGCCGCGTTGGACTTAGCCGCTGGTTGGAGGGGTCGGCTCGCGAGCGAGGCGTTCGGGTCCGTCGGCCGAAAGCAATGCGCCGCGTTGGACTTAGCCGCTGGTTGGACGGGTCGGCTCGCGAGCGAGGCTTTCGCGTCCGCCGGCCGAAAGCAATGCGCCGCGTTGGACTTAGCCGCTGGTTGGAGGGGTCGGCTCGCGAGCGAGGCGTTTGCGTCCGCCGGCCGAAAGCAATGCGCCGCGTTGGACTTAGCCGCTGGTTGGAGGGGTCGGCTCGCGAGCGAGGCGTTCGGGTCCGTCGGCCGAAAGCAATGCGCCGCGTTGGACTTAGCCGCTGGTTGGACGGGTCGGCTCGCGAGCGAGGCTTTCGCGTCCGCCGGCCGAAAGCAATGCGCCGCGTTGGACTTAGCCGCTGGTTGGAGGGGTCGGCTCGCGAGCGAGGCGTTTGCGTCCGCCGGCCGAAAGCAATGCGCCGCGTTGGACTTAGCCGCTGGTTGGAGGGGTCGGCTCGCGAGCGAGGCGTTCGGGTCCGTCGGCCGAAAGCAATGCGCCGCGTTGGACTTAGCCGCTGGTTGGACGGGTCGGCTCGCGAGCGAGGCTTTCGCGTCCGCCGGCCGAAAGCAATGCGCCGCGTTGGACTTAGCCGCTGGTTGGAGGGGTCGGCTCGCGAGCGAGGCGTTTGCGTCCGCCGGCCGAAAGCAATGCGCCGCGTTGGACTTAGCCGCTGGTTGGACGGGTCGGCTCGCGAGCGAGGCGTTCGGGTCCGCCGGCCAAAAGCAATGCGCCGCGTTGGACTTAGCCGCTGGTTGGACGGGTCGGCTCGCGAGCGAGGCGTTCGCGTCCGCCGGCCGAAAGCAATGCACCGCGTTGGACTTAGCCGCTGGTTGGACGGGTCGGCTCGCGAGCGAGGCGTTCGCGTCCGCCGGCCAAAAGCAATGCGCCGCGTTGGACTTAGCCGCTGGTTGGAGGGGTCGGCTCGCGAGCGAGGCGTTCGGGTCCGACGGCCGAAAGCAATGCGCCGCGTTGGACTTAGCCGCTGTTTGGACGGGTCGGCTCGCGAGCGAGGCGTTCGCGTCCGCCGGCCGAAAGCAATGCACCGCGTTGGACTTAGCCGCTGGTTGGACGGGTCGGCTCGCGAGCGAGGCGTTCGCGTCCGCCGGCCAAAAGCAATGCGCCGCGTTGGACTTAGCCGCTGGTTGGACGGGTCGCTCGCGAGCGAGGCGTTCGGGTCCGACGGCCGAAAGCAATGCGCCGCGTTGGACTTAGCCGCTGGTTGGACGGGTCGGCTCGCGAGCGAGGCGTTCGGGTCCGACGGCCGAAAGCAATGCGCCGCGTTGGACTTAGCCGCTGGTTGGACGGGTCGGCTCGCGAGCGAGGCGTTCGGGTCCGCCGGCCAAAAGCAATGCGCCGCGTTGGACTTAGCCGCTGGTTGGACGGGTCGGCTCGCGAGCGAGGCGTTCGGGTCCGACGGCCGAAAGCAATGCGCCGCGTTGGACTTAGCCGCTGGTTGGACGGGTCGGCTCGCGAGCGAAGCGTTCGGGTCCGCCGGCCAAAAGCAATGCGCCGCGTTGGACTTAGCCGCTGGTTGGACGGGTCGGCTCGCGAGCGAGGCGTTCGGGTCCGACGGCCGAAAGCAATGCGCCGCGTTGGACTTAGCCGCTGGTTGGACGGGTCGGCTCGCGAGCGAGGCGTTCGGGTCCGACGGCCGAAAGCAATGCGCCGCGTTGGACTTAGCCGCTGGTTGGAGGGGTCGGCTCGCGAGCGAGGCGTTCGCGTCCGCCGGCCAAAAGCAACGCGCCGCGTTGGACTTAGCCGCTGGTTGGACGGGTCGGCTCGCGAGCGAGGCATTCGCGTCCGCCGGCCAAAAGCAATGCGCCGCGTTGGACTTAGCCGCTGGTTGGACGGGTCGGCTCGCGAGCGAGGCGTTCGCGTCCGCCGGCCAAAAGCAATGCGCCGCGTTGGACTTAGCCGCTGTTTGGACGAGTCGGCTCGCGAGCGAGGCGTTCGGGTCCGACGGCCGAAAGCAATGCGCCGCGTTGGACTTAGCCGCTGGTTGGACGGGTCGGCTCGCGAGCGAGGCGTTCGGGTCTGCCGGCCAAAAGCAATGCGCCGCGTTGGACTTAGCCGCTGGTTGGACGGGTCGGCTCGCGAGCGAGGCGTTCGGGTCCGCCGGCCAAAAGCAATGCGCCGCGTTGGACTTAGCCGCTGTTTGGACGGGTCGGCTCGCGAGCGAGGCGTTCGCGTCCGCCGGCCGAAAGCAATGCACCGCGTTGGACTTAGCCGCTGGTTGGACGGGTCGGCTCGCGAGCGAGGCGTTCGCGTCCGCCGGCCAAAAGCAATGCGCCGCGTTGGACTTAGCCGCTGGTTGGACGGGTCGGCTCGCGAGCGAGGCTTTCGCGTCCGCCGGCCGAAAGCAATGCGCCGCGTTGGACTTAGCCGCTGGTTGGAGGGGTCGGCTCGCGAGCGAGGCGTTTGCGTCCGCCGGCCGAAAGCAATGCGCCGCGTTGGACTTAGCCGCTGGTTGGACGGGTCGGCTCGCGAGCGAGGCTTTCGCGTCCGCCGGCCGAAAGCAATGCGCCGCGTTGGACTTAGCCGCTGGTTGGAGGGGTCGGCTCGCGAGCGAGGCGTTCGGGTCCGTCGGCCGAAAGCAATGCGCCGCGTTGGACTTAGCCGCTGGTTGGACGGGTCGGCTCGCGAGCGAGGCTTTCGCGTCCGCCGGCCGAAAGCAATGCGCCGCGTTGGACTTAGCCGCTGGTTGGAGGGGTCGGCTCGCGAGCGAGGCGTTTGCGTCCGCCGGCCGAAAGCAATGCGCCGCGTTGGACTTAGCCGCTGGTTGGACGGGTCGGCTCGCGAGCGAGGCTTTCGCGTCCGCCGGCCGAAAGCAATGCGCCGCGTTGGACTTAGCCGCTGGTTGGAGGGGTCGGCTCGCGAGCGAGGCGTTCGGGTCCGTCGGCCGAAAGCAATGCGCCGCGTTGGACTTAGCCGCTGGTTGGACGGGTCGGCTCGCGAGCGAGGCGTTCGGGTCCGCCGGCCAAAAGCAATGCGCCGCGTTGGACTTAGCCGCTGGTTGGACGGGTCGGCTCGCGAGCGAGGCGTTCGGGTCCGACGGCCGAAAGCAATGCGCCGCGTTGGACTTAGCCGCTGGTTGGACGGGTCGGCTCGCGAGCGAAGCGTTCGGGTCCGCCGGCCAAAAGCAATGCGCCGCGTTGGACTTAGCCGCTGGTTGGACGGGTCGGCTCGCGAGCGAGGCGTTCGGGTCCGACGGCCGAAAGCAATGCGCCGCGTTGGACTTAGCCGCTGGTTGGACGGGTCGGCTCGCGAGCGAGGCGTTCGGGTCCGACGGCCGAAAGCAATGCGCCGCGTTGGACTTAGCCGCTGGTTGGAGGGGTCGGCTCGCGAGCGAGGCGTTCGCGTCCGCCGGCCAAAAGCAACGCGCCGCGTTGGACTTAGCCGCTGGTTGGACGGGTCGGCTCGCGAGCGAGGCATTCGCGTCCGCCGGCCAAAAGCAATGCGCCGCGTTGGACTTAGCCGCTGGTTGGAGGGGTCGGCTCGCGAGCGAGGCGTTTGCGTCCGCCGGCCGAAAGCAATGCGCCGCGTTGGACTTAGCCGCTGGTTGGACGGGTCGGCTCGCGAGCGAGGCTTTCGCGTCCGCCGGCCGAAAGCAATGCGCCGCGTTGGACTTAGCCGCTGGTTGGAGGGGTCGGCTCGCGAGCGAGGCGTTCGGGTCCGTCGGCCGAAAGCAATGCGCCGCGTTGGACTTAGCCGCTGGTTGGACGGGTCGGCTCGCGAGCGAGGCTTTCGCGTCCGCCGGCCGAAAGCAATGCGCCGCGTTGGACTTAGCCGCTGGTTGGAGGGGTCGGCTCGCGAGCGAGGCGTTTGCGTCCGCCGGCCGAAAGCAATGCGCCGCGTTGGACTTAGCCGCTGGTTGGACGGGTCGGCTCGCGAGCGAGGCTTTCGCGTCCGCCGGCCGAAAGCAATGCGCCGCGTTGGACTTAGCCGCTGGTTGGAGGGGTCGGCTCGCGAGCGAGGCGTTCGGGTCCGTCGGCCGAAAGCAATGCGCCGCGTTGGACTTAGCCGCTGGTTGGACGGGTCGGCTCGCGAGCGAGGCTTTCGCGTCCGCCGGCCGAAAGCAATGCGCCGCGTTGGACTTAGCCGCTGGTTGGAGGGGTCGGCTCGCGAGCGAGGCGTTTGCGTCCGCCGGCCGAAAGCAATGCGCCGCGTTGGACTTAGCCGCTGGTTGGAGGGGTCGGCTCGCGAGCGAGGCTTTCGCGTCCGCCGGCCAAAAGCAATGCGCCGCGTTGGACTTAGCCGCTGGTTGGACGGGTCGGCTCGCGAGCGAGGCGTTCGGGTCCGACGGCCGAAAGCAATGCGCCGCGTTGGACTTAGCCGCTGGTTGGACGGGTCGGCTCGCGAGCGAGGCGTTCGGGTCCGCCGGCCAAAAGCAATGCGCCGCGTTGGACTTAGCCGCTGGTTGGACGGGTCGGCTCGCGAGCGAGGCGTTCGGGTCCGACGGCCGAAAGCAATGCGCCGCGTTGGACTTAGCCGCTGGTTGGACGGGTCGGCTCGCGAGCGAGGCGTTCGGGTCCGACGGCCGAAAGCAATGCGCCGCGTTGGACTTAGCCGCTGGTTGGACGGGTCGGCTCGCGAGCGAGGCTTTCGCGTCCGCCGGCCGAAAGCAATGCGCCGCGTTGGACTTAGCCGCTGGTTGGAGGGGTCGGCTCGCGAGCGAGGCGTTTGCGTCCGCCGGCCGAAAGCAATGCGCCGCGTTGGACTTAGCCGCTGGTTGGACGGGTCGGCTCGCGAGCGAGGCTTTCGCGTCCGCCGGCCGAAAGCAATGCGCCGCGTTGGACTTAGCCGCTGGTTGGAGGGGTCGGCTCGCGAGCGAGGCGTTCGGGTCCGTCGGCCGAAAGCAATGCGCCGCGTTGGACTTAGCCGCTGGTTGGACGGGTCGGCTCGCGAGCGAGGCTTTCGCGTCCGCCGGCCGAAAGCAATGCACCGCGTTGGACTTAGCCGCTGGTTGGACGGGTCGGCTCGCGAGCGAGGCGTTCGCGTCCGCCGGCCAAAAGCAATGCGCCGCGTTGGACTTAGCCGCTGGTTGGACGGGTCGCTCGCGAGCGAGGCGTTCGGGTCCGACGGCCGAAAGCAATGCGCCGCGTTGGACTTAGCCGCTGGTTGGACGGGTCGGCTCGCGAGCGAGGCGTTCGGGTCCGACGGCCGAAAGCAATGCGCCGCGTTGGACTTAGCCGCTGGTTGGACGGGTCGGCTCGCGAGCGAGGCGTTCGGGTCCGCCGGCCAAAAGCAATGCGCCGCGTTGGACTTAGCCGCTGGTTGGACGGGTCGGCTCGCGAGCGAGGCGTTCGGGTCCGACGGCCGAAAGCAATGCGCCGCGTTGGACTTAGCCGCTGGTTGGACGGGTCGGCTCGCGAGCGAAGCGTTCGGGTCCGCCGGCCAAAAGCAATGCGCCGCGTTGGACTTAGCCGCTGGTTGGACGGGTCGGCTCGCGAGCGAGGCGTTCGGGTCCGACGGCCGAAAGCAATGCGCCGCGTTGGACTTAGCCGCTGGTTGGACGGGTCGGCTCGCGAGCGAGGCGTTCGGGTCCGACGGCCGAAAGCAATGCGCCGCGTTGGACTTAGCCGCTGGTTGGAGGGGTCGGCTCGCGAGCGAGGCGTTCGCGTCCGCCGGCCAAAAGCAACGCGCCGCGTTGGACTTAGCCGCTGGTTGGACGGGTCGGCTCGCGAGCGAGGCATTCGCGTCCGCCGGCCAAAAGCAATGCGCCGCGTTGGACTTAGCCGCTGGTTGGACGGGTCGGCTCGCGAGCGAGGCGTTCGCGTCCGCCGGCCAAAAGCAATGCGCCGCGTTGGACTTAGCCGCTGTTTGGACGAGTCGGCTCGCGAGCGAGGCGTTCGGGTCCGACGGCCGAAAGCAATGCGCCGCGTTGGACTTAGCCGCTGGTTGGACGGGTCGGCTCGCGAGCGAGGCGTTCGGGTCTGCCGGCCAAAAGCAATGCGCCGCGTTGGACTTAGCCGCTGGTTGGACGGGTCGGCTCGCGAGCGAGGCGTTCGGGTCCGCCGGCCAAAAGCAATGCGCCGCGTTGGACTTAGCCGCTGTTTGGACGGGTCGGCTCGCGAGCGAGGCGTTCGCGTCCGCCGGCCGAAAGCAATGCACCGCGTTGGACTTAGCCGCTGGTTGGACGGGTCGGCTCGCGAGCGAGGCGTTCGCGTCCGCCGGCCAAAAGCAATGCGCCGCGTTGGACTTAGCCGCTGGTTGGACGGGTCGGCTCGCGAGCGAGGCTTTCGCGTCCGCCGGCCGAAAGCAATGCGCCGCGTTGGACTTAGCCGCTGGTTGGAGGGGTCGGCTCGCGAGCGAGGCGTTTGCGTCCGCCGGCCGAAAGCAATGCGCCGCGTTGGACTTAGCCGCTGGTTGGACGGGTCGGCTCGCGAGCGAGGCTTTCGCGTCCGCCGGCCGAAAGCAATGCGCCGCGTTGGACTTAGCCGCTGGTTGGAGGGGTCGGCTCGCGAGCGAGGCGTTCGGGTCCGTCGGCCGAAAGCAATGCGCCGCGTTGGACTTAGCCGCTGGTTGGACGGGTCGGCTCGCGAGCGAGGCTTTCGCGTCCGCCGGCCGAAAGCAATGCGCCGCGTTGGACTTAGCCGCTGGTTGGAGGGGTCGGCTCGCGAGCGAGGCGTTTGCGTCCGCCGGCCGAAAGCAATGCGCCGCGTTGGACTTAGCCGCTGGTTGGAGGGGTCGGCTCGCGAGCGAGGCGTTCGGGTCCGTCGGCCGAAAGCAATGCGCCGCGTTGGACTTAGCCGCTGGTTGGACGGGTCGGCTCGCGAGCGAGGCTTTCGCGTCCGCCGGCCGAAAGCAATGCGCCGCGTTGGACTTAGCCGCTGGTTGGAGGGGTCGGCTCGCGAGCGAGGCGTTTGCGTCCGCCGGCCGAAAGCAATGCGCCGCGTTGGACTTAGCCGCTGGTTGGAGGGGTCGGCTCGCGAGCGAGGCGTTCGGGTCCGTCGGCCGAAAGCAATGCGCCGCGTTGGACTTAGCCGCTGGTTGGACGGGTCGGCTCGCGAGCGAGGCTTTCGCGTCCGCCGGCCGAAAGCAATGCGCCGCGTTGGACTTAGCCGCTGGTTGGAGGGGTCGGCTCGCGAGCGAGGCGTTTGCGTCCGCCGGCCGAAAGCAATGCGCCGCGTTGGACTTAGCCGCTGGTTGGACGGGTCGGCTCGCGAGCGAGGCGTTCGGGTCCGCCGGCCAAAAGCAATGCGCCGCGTTGGACTTAGCCGCTGGTTGGACGGGTCGGCTCGCGAGCGAGGCGTTCGCGTCCGCCGGCCGAAAGCAATGCACCGCGTTGGACTTAGCCGCTGGTTGGACGGGTCGGCTCGCGAGCGAGGCGTTCGCGTCCGCCGGCCAAAAGCAATGCGCCGCGTTGGACTTAGCCGCTGGTTGGAGGGGTCGGCTCGCGAGCGAGGCGTTCGGGTCCGACGGCCGAAAGCAATGCGCCGCGTTGGACTTAGCCGCTGTTTGGACGGGTCGGCTCGCGAGCGAGGCGTTCGCGTCCGCCGGCCGAAAGCAATGCACCGCGCTGGACTTAGCCGCTGGTTGGACGGGTCGGCTCGCGAGCGAGGCGTTCGCGTCCGCCGGCCAAAAGCAATGCGCCGCGTTGGACTTAGCCGCTGGTTGGACGGGTCGCTCGCGAGCGAGGCGTTCGGGTCCGACGGCCGAAAGCAATGCGCCGCGTTGGACTTAGCCGCTGGTTGGACGGGTCGGCTCGCGAGCGAGGCGTTCGGGTCCGACGGCCGAAAGCAATGCGCCGCGTTGGACTTAGCCGCTGGTTGGACGGGTCGGCTCGCGAGCGAGGCGTTCGGGTCCGCCGGCCAAAAGCAATGCGCCGCGTTGGACTTAGCCGCTGGTTGGACGGGTCGGCTCGCGAGCGAGGCGTTCGGGTCCGACGGCCGAAAGCAATGCGCCGCGTTGGACTTAGCCGCTGGTTGGACGGGTCGGCTCGCGAGCGAAGCGTTCGGGTCCGCCGGCCAAAAGCAATGCGCCGCGTTGGACTTAGCCGCTGGTTGGACGGGTCGGCTCGCGAGCGAGGCGTTCGGGTCCGACGGCCGAAAGCAATGCGCGGCGTTGGACTTAGCCGCTGGTTGGACGGGTCGGCTCGCGAGCGAGGCGTTCGGGTCCGACGGCCGAAAGCAATGCGCCGCGTTGGACTTAGCCGCTGGTTGGAGGGGTCGGCTCGCGAGCGAGGCGTTCGCGTCCGCCGGCCAAAAGCAACGCGCCGCGTTGGACTTAGCCGCTGGTTGGACGGGTCGGCTCGCGAGCGAGGCATTCGCGTCCGCCGGCCAAAAGCAATGCGCCGCGTTGGACTTAGCCGCTGGTTGGACGGGTCGGCTCGCGAGCGAGGCGTTCGCGTCCGCCGGCCAAAAGCAATGCGCCGCGTTGGACTTAGCCGCTGTTTGGACGAGTCGGCTCGCGAGCGAGGCGTTCGGGTCCGACGGCCGAAAGCAATGCGCCGCGTTGGACTTAGCCGCTGGTTGGACGGGTCGGCTCGCGAGCGAGGCGTTCGGGTCTGCCGGCCAAAAGCAATGCGCCGCGTTGGACTTAGCCGCTGGTTGGACGGGTCGGCTCGCGAGCGAGGCGTTCGGGTCCGCCGGCCAAAAGCAATGCGCCGCGTTGGACTTAGCCGCTGTTTGGACGGGTCGGCTCGCGAGCGAGGCGTTCGCGTCCGCCGGCCGAAAGCAATGCACCGCGTTGGACTTAGCCGCTGGTTGGACGGGTCGGCTCGCGAGCGAGGCGTTCGCGTCCGCCGGCCAAAAGCAATGCGCCGCGTTGGACTTAGCCGCTGGTTGGACGGGTCGGCTCGCGAGCGAGGCTTTCGCGTCCGCCGGCCGAAAGCAATGCGCCGCGTTGGACTTAGCCGCTGGTTGGAGGGGTCGGCTCGCGAGCGAGGCGTTTGCGTCCGCCGGCCGAAAGCAATGCGCCGCGTTGGACTTAGCCGCTGGTTGGACGGGTCGGCTCGCGAGCGAGGCTTTCGCGTCCGCCGGCCGAAAGCAATGCGCCGCGTTGGACTTAGCCGCTGGTTGGAGGGGTCGGCTCGCGAGCGAGGCGTTCGGGTCCGTCGGCCGAAAGCAATGCGCCGCGTTGGACTTAGCCGCTGGTTGGACGGGTCGGCTCGCGAGCGAGGCTTTCGCGTCCGCCGGCCGAAAGCAATGCGCCGCGTTGGACTTAGCCGCTGGTTGGAGGGGTCGGCTCGCGAGCGAGGCGTTTGCGTCCGCCGGCCGAAAGCAATGCGCCGCGTTGGACTTAGCCGCTGGTTGGAGGGGTCGGCTCGCGAGCGAGGCGTTTGCGTCCGCCGGCCGAAAGCAATGCGCCGCGTTGGACTTAGCCGCTGGTTGGAGGGGTCGGCTCGCGAGCGAGGCGTTCGGGTCCGTCGGCCGAAAGCAATGCGCCGCGTTGGACTTAGCCGCTGGTTGGACGGGTCGGCTCGCGAGCGAGGCGTTCGCGTCCGCCGGCCAAAAGCAATGCGCCGCGTTGGACTTAGCCGCTGGTTGGACGGGTCGGCTCGCGAGCGAGGCGTTCGGGTCCGCCGGCCAAAAGCAATGCGCCGCGTTGGACTTAGCCGCTGGTTGGACGGGTCGGCTCGCGAGCGAGGCGTTCGGGTCCGACGGCCGAAAGCAATGCGCCGCGTTGGACTTAGCCGCTGGTTGGACGGGTCGGCTCGCGAGCGAGGCGTTCGGGTCCGCCGGCCAAAAGCAATGCGCCGCGTTGGACTTAGCCGCTGGTTGGAGGGGTCGGCTCGCGAGCGAGGCGTTTGCGTCCGCCGGCCGAAAGCAATGCGCCGCGTTGGACTTAGCCGCTGGTTGGAGGGGTCGGCTCGCGAGCGAGGCGTTCGGGTCCGTCGGCCGAAAGCAATGCGCCGCGTTGGACTTAGCCGCTGGTTGGACGGGTCGGCTCGCGAGCGAGGCTTTCGCGTCCGCCGGCCGAAAGCAATGCGCCGCGTTGGACTTAGCCGCTGGTTGGAGGGGTCGGCTCGCGAGCGAGGCGTTTGCGTCCGCCGGCCGAAAGCAATGCGCCGCGTTGGACTTAGCCGCTGGTTGGAGGGGTCGGCTCGCGAGCGAGGCGTTTGCGTCCGCCGGCCGAAAGCAATGCGCCGCGTTGGACTTAACCGCTGGTTGGACGGGTCGGCTCGCGAGCGAGGCGTTCGGGTCCGCCGGCCAAAAGCAATGCGCCGCGTTGGACTTAGCCGCTGGTTGGACGGGTCGGCTCGCGAGCGAGGCGTTCGGGTCCGACGGCCGAAAGCAATGCGCCGCGTTGGACTTAGCCGCTGGTTGGACGGGTCGGCTCGCGAGCGAAGCGTTCGGGTCCGCCGGCCAAAAGCAATGCGCCGCGTTGGACTTAGCCGCTGGTTGGACGGGTCGGCTCGCGAGCGAGGCGTTCGGGTCCGACGGCCGAAAGCAATGCGCCGCGTTGGACTTAGCCGCTGGTTGGACGGGTCGGCTCGCGAGCGAGGCGTTCGGGTCCGACGGCCGAAAGCAATGCGCCGCGTTGGACTTAGCCGCTGGTTGGAGGGGTCGGCTCGCGAGCGAGGCGTTCGCGTCCGCCGGCCAAAAGCAACGCGCCGCGTTGGACTTAGCCGCTGGTTGGACGGGTCGGCTCGCGAGCGAGGCATTCGCGTCCGCCGGCCAAAAGCAATGCGCCGCGTTGGACTTAGCCGCTGGTTGGACGGGTCGGCTCGCGAGCGAGGCGTTCGCGTCCGCCGGCCAAAAGCAATGCGCCGCGTTGGACTTAGCCGCTGTTTGGACGAGTCGGCTCGCGAGCGAGGCGTTCGGGTCCGACGGCCGAAAGCAATGCGCCGCGTTGGACTTAGCCGCTGGTTGGACGGGTCGGCTCGCGAGCGAGGCGTTCGGGTCTGCCGGCCAAAAGCAATGCGCCGCGTTGGACTTAGCCGCTGGTTGGAGGGGTCGGCTCGCGAGCGAGGCGTTCGGGTCCGTCGGCCGAAAGCAATGCGCCGCGTTGGACTTAGCCGCTGGTTGGACGGGTCGGCTCGCGAGCGAGGCTTTCGCGTCCGCCGGCCGAAAGCAATGCGCCGCGTTGGACTTAGCCGCTGGTTGGAGGGGTCGGCTCGCGAGCGAGGCGTTTGCGTCCGCCGGCCGAAAGCAATGCGCCGCGTTGGACTATCCGCTGGTTGGACGGGTCGGCTCGCGAGCGAGGCGTTCGGGTCCGCCGGCCAAAAGCAATGCGCCGCGTTGGACTTAGCCGCTGGTTGGACGGGTCGGCTCGCGAGCGAGGCGTTCGCGTCCGCCGGCCGAAAGCAATGCACCGCGTTGGACTTAGCCGCTGGTTGGACGGGTCGGCTCGCGAGCGAGGCGTTCGCGTCCGCCGGCCAAAAGCAATGCGCCGCGTTGGACTTAGCCGCTGGTTGGAGGGGTCGGCTCGCGAGCGAGGCGTTCGGGTCCGACGGCCGAAAGCAATGCGCCGCGTTGGACTTAGCCGCTGTTTGGACGGGTCGGCTCGCGAGCGAGGCGTTCGCGTCCGCCGGCCGAAAGCAATGCACCGCGTTGGACTTAGCCGCTGGTTGGACGGGTCGGCTCGCGAGCGAGGCGTTCGCGTCCGCCGGCCAAAAGCAATGCGCCGCGTTGGACTTAGCCGCTGGTTGGACGGGTCGCTCGCGAGCGAGGCGTTCGGGTCCGACGGCCGAAAGCAATGCGCCGCGTTGGACTTAGCCGCTGGTTGGACGGGTCGGCTCGCGAGCGAGGCGTTCGGGTCCGACGGCCGAAAGCAATGCGCCGCGTTGGACTTAGCCGCTGGTTGGACGGGTCGGCTCGCGAGCGAGGCGTTCGGGTCCGCCGGCCAAAAGCAATGCGCCGCGTTGGACTTAGCCGCTGGTTGGACGGGTCGGCTCGCGAGCGAGGCGTTCGGGTCCGACGGCCGAAAGCAATGCGCCGCGTTGGACTTAGCCGCTGGTTGGACGGGTCGGCTCGCGAGCGAAGCGTTCGGGTCCGCCGGCCAAAAGCAATGCGCCGCGTTGGACTTAGCCGCTGGTTGGACGGGTCGGCTCGCGAGCGAGGCGTTCGGGTCCGACGGCCGAAAGCAATGCGCCGCGTTGGACTTAGCCGCTGGTTGGACGGGTCGGCTCGCGAGCGAGGCTTTCGCGTCCGCCGGCCGAAAGCAATGCGCCGCGTTGGACTTAGCCGCTGGTTGGAGGGGTCGGCTCGCGAGCGAGGCGTTTGCGTCCGCCGGCCGAAAGCAATGCGCCGCGTTGGACTTAGCCGCTGGTTGGACGGGTCGGCTCGCGAGCGAGGCTTTCGCGTCCGCCGGCCGAAAGCAATGCGCCGCGTTGGACTTAGCCGCTGGTTGGAGGGGTCGGCTCGCGAGCGAGGCGTTCGGGTCCGTCGGCCGAAAGCAATGCGCCGCGTTGGACTTAGCCGCTGGTTGGACGGGTCGGCTCGCGAGCGAGGCTTTCGCGTCCGCCGGCCGAAAGCAATGCGCCGCGTTGGACTTAGCCGCTGGTTGGAGGGGTCGGCTCGCGAGCGAGGCGTTTGCGTCCGCCGGCCGAAAGCAATGCGCCGCGTTGGACTTAGCCGCTGGTTGGAGGGGTCGGCTCGCGAGCGAGGCGTTTGCGTCCGCCGGCCGAAAGCAATGCGCCGCGTTGGACTTAGCCGCTGGTTGGAGGGGTCGGCTCGCGAGCGAGGCGTTCGGGTCCGTCGGCCGAAAGCAATGCGCCGCGTTGGACTTAGCCGCTGGTTGGACGGGTCGGCTCGCGAGCGAGGCTTTCGCGTCCGCCGGCCGAAAGCAATGCGCCGCGTTGGACTTAGCCGCTGGTTGGAGGGGTCGGCTCGCGAGCGAGGCGTTTGCGTCCGCCGGCCGAAAGCAATGCGCCGCGTTGGACTTAGCCGCTGGTTGGAGGGGTCGGCTCGCGAGCGAGGCGTTCGGGTCCGTCGGCCGAAAGCAATGCGCCGCGTTGGACTTAGCCGCTGGTTGGACGGGTCGGCTCGCGAGCGAGGCTTTCGCGTCCGCCGGCCGAAAGCAATGCGCCGCGTTGGACTTAGCCGCTGGTTGGAGGGGTCGGCTCGCGAGCGAGGCGTTTGCGTCCGCCGGCCGAAAGCAATGCGCCGCGTTGGACTTAGCCGCTGGTTGGACGGGTCGGCTCGCGAGCGAGGCGTTCGGGTCCGCCGGCCAAAAGCAATGCGCCGCGTTGGACTTAGCCGCTGGTTGGACGGGTCGGCTCGCGAGCGAGGCGTTCGCGTCCGCCGGCCGAAAGCAATGCACCGCGTTGGACTTAGCCGCTGGTTGGACGGGTCGGCTCGCGAGCGAGGCGTTCGCGTCCGCCGGCCAAAAGCAATGCGCCGCGTTGGACTTAGCCGCTGGTTGGAGGGGTCGGCTCGCGAGCGAGGCGTTCGGGTCCGACGGCCGAAAGCAATGCGCCGCGTTGGACTTAGCCGCTGTTTGGACGGGTCGGCTCGCGAGCGAGGCGTTCGCGTCCGCCGGCCGAAAGCAATGCACCGCGTTGGACTTAGCCGCTGGTTGGACGGGTCGGCTCGCGAGCGAGGCGTTCGCGTCCGCCGGCCAAAAGCAATGCGCCGCGTTGGACTTAGCCGCTGGTTGGACGGGTCGCTCGCGAGCGAGGCGTTCGGGTCCGACGGCCGAAAGCAATGCGCCGCGTTGGACTTAGCCGCTGGTTGGACGGGTCGGCTCGCGAGCGAGGCGTTCGGGTCCGACGGCCGAAAGCAATGCGCCGCGTTGGACTTAGCCGCTGGTTGGACGGGTCGGCTCGCGAGCGAGGCGTTCGGGTCCGCCGGCCAAAAGCAATGCGCCGCGTTGGACTTAGCCGCTGGTTGGACGGGTCGGCTCGCGAGCGAGGCGTTCGGGTCCGACGGCCGAAAGCAATGCGCCGCGTTGGACTTAGCCGCTGGTTGGACGGGTCGGCTCGCGAGCGAAGCGTTCGGGTCCGCCGGCCAAAAGCAATGCGCCGCGTTGGACTTAGCCGCTGGTTGGACGGGTCGGCTCGCGAGCGAGGCGTTCGGGTCCGACGGCCGAAAGCAATGCGCCGCGTTGGACTTAGCCGCTGGTTGGACGGGTCGGCTCGCGAGCGAGGCGTTCGGGTCCGACGGCCGAAAGCAATGCGCCGCGTTGGACTTAGCCGCTGGTTGGAGGGGTCGGCTCGCGAGCGAGGCGTTCGCGTCCGCCGGCCAAAAGCAACGCGCCGCGTTGGACTTAGCCGCTGGTTGGACGGGTCGGCTCGCGAGCGAGGCATTCGCGTCCGCCGGCCAAAAGCAATGCGCCGCGTTGGACTTAGCCGCTGGTTGGACGGGTCGGCTCGCGAGCGAGGCGTTCGCGTCCGCCGGCCAAAAGCAATGCGCCGCGTTGGACTTAGCCGCTGTTTGGACGAGTCGGCTCGCGAGCGAGGCGTTCGGGTCCGACGGCCGAAAGCAATGCGCCGCGTTGGACTTAGCCGCTGGTTGGACGGGTCGGCTCGCGAGCGAGGCGTTCGGGTCTGCCGGCCAAAAGCAATGCGCCGCGTTGGACTTAGCCGCTGGTTGGAGGGGTCGGCTCGCGAGCGAGGCGTTCGGGTCCGTCGGCCGAAAGCAATGCGCCGCGTTGGACTTAGCCGCTGGTTGGACGGGTCGGCTCGCGAGCGAGGCTTTCGCGTCCGCCGGCCGAAAGCAATGCGCCGCGTTGGACTTAGCCGCTGGTTGGAGGGGTCGGCTCGCGAGCGAGGCGTTTGCGTCCGCCGGCCGAAAGCAATGCGCCGCGTTGGACTATCCGCTGGTTGGACGGGTCGGCTCGCGAGCGAGGCGTTCGGGTCCGCCGGCCAAAAGCAATGCGCCGCGTTGGACTTAGCCGCTGGTTGGACGGGTCGGCTCGCGAGCGAGGCGTTCGCGTCCGCCGGCCGAAAGCAATGCACCGCGTTGGACTTAGCCGCTGGTTGGACGGGTCGGCTCGCGAGCGAGGCGTTCGCGTCCGCCGGCCAAAAGCAATGCGCCGCGTTGGACTTAGCCGCTGGTTGGAGGGGTCGGCTCGCGAGCGAGGCGTTCGGGTCCGACGGCCGAAAGCAATGCGCCGCGTTGGACTTAGCCGCTGTTTGGACGGGTCGGCTCGCGAGCGAGGCGTTCGCGTCCGCCGGCCGAAAGCAATGCACCGCGTTGGACTTAGCCGCTGGTTGGACGGGTCGGCTCGCGAGCGAGGCGTTCGCGTCCGCCGGCCAAAAGCAATGCGCCGCGTTGGACTTAGCCGCTGGTTGGACGGGTCGCTCGCGAGCGAGGCGTTCGGGTCCGACGGCCGAAAGCAATGCGCCGCGTTGGACTTAGCCGCTGGTTGGACGGGTCGGCTCGCGAGCGAGGCGTTCGGGTCCGACGGCCGAAAGCAATGCGCCGCGTTGGACTTAGCCGCTGGTTGGACGGGTCGGCTCGCGAGCGAGGCGTTCGGGTCCGCCGGCCAAAAGCAATGCGCCGCGTTGGACTTAGCCGCTGGTTGGACGGGTCGGCTCGCGAGCGAGGCGTTCGGGTCCGACGGCCGAAAGCAATGCGCCGCGTTGGACTTAGCCGCTGGTTGGACGGGTCGGCTCGCGAGCGAAGCGTTCGGGTCCGCCGGCCAAAAGCAATGCGCCGCGTTGGACTTAGCCGCTGGTTGGACGGGTCGGCTCGCGAGCGAGGCGTTCGGGTCCGACGGCCGAAAGCAATGCGCCGCGTTGGACTTAGCCGCTGGTTGGACGGGTCGGCTCGCGAGCGAGGCGTTCGGGTCCGACGGCCGAAAGCAATGCGCCGCGTTGGACTTAGCCGCTGGTTGGAGGGGTCGGCTCGCGAGCGAGGCGTTCGCGTCCGCCGGCCAAAAGCAACGCGCCGCGTTGGACTTAGCCGCTGGTTGGACGGGTCGGCTCGCGAGCGAGGCATTCGCGTCCGCCGGCCAAAAGCAATGCGCCGCGTTGGACTTAGCCGCTGGTTGGACGGGTCGGCTCGCGAGCGAGGCGTTCGCGTCCGCCGGCCAAAAGCAATGCGCCGCGTTGGACTTAGCCGCTGTTTGGACGAGTCGGCTCGCGAGCGAGGCGTTCGGGTCCGACGGCCGAAAGCAATGCGCCGCGTTGGACTTAGCCGCTGGTTGGACGGGTCGGCTCGCGAGCGAGGCGTTCGGGTCTGCCGGCCAAAAGCAATGCGCCGCGTTGGACTTAGCCGCTGGTTGGACGGGTCGGCTCGCGAGCGAGGCGTTCGGGTCCGCCGGCCAAAAGCAATGCGCCGCGTTGGACTTAGCCGCTGTTTGGACGGGTCGGCTCGCGAGCGAGGCGTTCGCGTCCGCCGGCCGAAAGCAATGCACCGCGTTGGACTTAGCCGCTGGTTGGACGGGTCGGCTCGCGAGCGAGGCGTTCGCGTCCGCCGGCCAAAAGCAATGCGCCGCGTTGGACTTAGCCGCTGGTTGGACGGGTCGGCTCGCGAGCGAGGCTTTCGCGTCCGCCGGCCGAAAGCAATGCGCCGCGTTGGACTTAGCCGCTGGTTGGAGGGGTCGGCTCGCGAGCGAGGCGTTTGCGTCCGCCGGCCGAAAGCAATGCGCCGCGTTGGACTTAGCCGCTGGTTGGACGGGTCGGCTCGCGAGCGAGGCTTTCGCGTCCGCCGGCCGAAAGCAATGCGCCGCGTTGGACTTAGCCGCTGGTTGGAGGGGTCGGCTCGCGAGCGAGGCGTTCGGGTCCGTCGGCCGAAAGCAATGCGCCGCGTTGGACTTAGCCGCTGGTTGGACGGGTCGGCTCGCGAGCGAGGCTTTCGCGTCCGCCGGCCGAAAGCAATGCGCCGCGTTGGACTTAGCCGCTGGTTGGAGGGGTCGGCTCGCGAGCGAGGCGTTTGCGTCCGCCGGCCGAAAGCAATGCGCCGCGTTGGACTTAGCCGCTGGTTGGAGGGGTCGGCTCGCGAGCGAGGCGTTTGCGTCCGCCGGCCGAAAGCAATGCGCCGCGTTGGACTTAGCCGCTGGTTGGAGGGGTCGGCTCGCGAGCGAGGCGTTCGGGTCCGTCGGCCGAAAGCAATGCGCCGCGTTGGACTTAGCCGCTGGTTGGACGGGTCGGCTCGCGAGCGAGGCTTTCGCGTCCGCCGGCCGAAAGCAATGCGCCGCGTTGGACTTAGCCGCTGGTTGGAGGGGTCGGCTCGCGAGCGAGGCGTTTGCGTCCGCCGGCCGAAAGCAATGCGCCGCGTTGGACTTAGCCGCTGGTTGGAGGGGTCGGCTCGCGAGCGAGGCGTTCGGGTCCGTCGGCCGAAAGCAATGCGCCGCGTTGGACTTAGCCGCTGGTTGGACGGGTCGGCTCGCGAGCGAGGCTTTCGCGTCCGCCGGCCGAAAGCAATGCGCCGCGTTGGACTTAGCCGCTGGTTGGAGGGGTCGGCTCGCGAGCGAGGCGTTTGCGTCCGCCGGCCGAAAGCAATGCGCCGCGTTGGACTTAGCCGCTGGTTGGAGGGGTCGGCTCGCGAGCGAGGCGTTCGGGTCCGTCGGCCGAAAGCAATGCGCCGCGTTGGACTTAGCCGCTGGTTGGACGGGTCGGCTCGCGAGCGAGGCTTTCGCGTCCGCCGGCCGAAAGCAATGCGCCGCGTTGGACTTAGCCGCTGGTTGGAGGGGTCGGCTCGCGAGCGAGGCGTTTGCGTCCGCCGGCCGAAAGCAATGCGCCGCGTTGGACTTAGCCGCTGGTTGGACGGGTCGGCTCGCGAGCGAGGCGTTCGGGTCCGCCGGCCAAAAGCAATGCGCCGCGTTGGACTTAGCCGCTGGTTGGACGGGTCGGCTCGCGAGCGAGGCGTTCGCGTCCGCCGGCCGAAAGCAATGCACCGCGTTGGACTTAGCCGCTGGTTGGACGGGTCGGCTCGCGAGCGAGGCGTTCGCGTCCGCCGGCCAAAAGCAATGCGCCGCGTTGGACTTAGCCGCTGGTTGGAGGGGTCGGCTCGCGAGCGAGGCGTTCGGGTCCGACGGCCGAAAGCAATGCGCCGCGTTGGACTTAGCCGCTGTTTGGACGGGTCGGCTCGCGAGCGAGGCGTTCGCGTCCGCCGGCCGAAAGCAATGCACCGCGTTGGACTTAGCCGCTGGTTGGACGGGTCGGCTCGCGAGCGAGGCGTTCGCGTCCGCCGGCCAAAAGCAATGCGCCGCGTTGGACTTAGCCGCTGGTTGGACGGGTCGCTCGCGAGCGAGGCGTTCGGGTCCGACGGCCGAAAGCAATGCGCCGCGTTGGACTTAGCCGCTGGTTGGACGGGTCGGCTCGCGAGCGAGGCGTTCGGGTCCGACGGCCGAAAGCAATGCGCCGCGTTGGACTTAGCCGCTGGTTGGACGGGTCGGCTCGCGAGCGAGGCGTTCGGGTCCGCCGGCCAAAAGCAATGCGCCGCGTTGGACTTAGCCGCTGGTTGGACGGGTCGGCTCGCGAGCGAGGCGTTCGGGTCCGACGGCCGAAAGCAATGCGCCGCGTTGGACTTAGCCGCTGGTTGGACGGGTCGGCTCGCGAGCGAAGCGTTCGGGTCCGCCGGCCAAAAGCAATGCGCCGCGTTGGACTTAGCCGCTGGTTGGACGGGTCGGCTCGCGAGCGAGGCGTTCGGGTCCGACGGCCGAAAGCAATGCGCCGCGTTGGACTTAGCCGCTGGTTGGACGGGTCGGCTCGCGAGCGAGGCGTTCGGGTCCGACGGCCGAAAGCAATGCGCCGCGTTGGACTTAGCCGCTGGTTGGAGGGGTCGGCTCGCGAGCGAGGCGTTCGCGTCCGCCGGCCAAAAGCAACGCGCCGCGTTGGACTTAGCCGCTGGTTGGACGGGTCGGCTCGCGAGCGAGGCATTCGCGTCCGCCGGCCAAAAGCAATGCGCCGCGTTGGACTTAGCCGCTGGTTGGACGGGTCGGCTCGCGAGCGAGGCGTTCGCGTCCGCCGGCCAAAAGCAATGCGCCGCGTTGGACTTAGCCGCTGTTTGGACGAGTCGGCTCGCGAGCGAGGCGTTCGGGTCCGACGGCCGAAAGCAATGCGCCGCGTTGGACTTAGCCGCTGGTTGGACGGGTCGGCTCGCGAGCGAGGCGTTCGGGTCTGCCGGCCAAAAGCAATGCGCCGCGTTGGACTTAGCCGCTGGTTGGACGGGTCGGCTCGCGAGCGAGGCGTTCGGGTCCGCCGGCCAAAAGCAATGCGCCGCGTTGGACTTAGCCGCTGTTTGGACGGGTCGGCTCGCGAGCGAGGCGTTCGCGTCCGCCGGCCGAAAGCAATGCACCGCGTTGGACTTAGCCGCTGGTTGGACGGGTCGGCTCGCGAGCGAGGCGTTCGCGTCCGCCGGCCAAAAGCAATGCGCCGCGTTGGACTTAGCCGCTGGTTGGACGGGTCGGCTCGCGAGCGAGGCTTTCGCGTCCGCCGGCCGAAAGCAATGCGCCGCGTTGGACTTAGCCGCTGGTTGGAGGGGTCGGCTCGCGAGCGAGGCGTTTGCGTCCGCCGGCCGAAAGCAATGCGCCGCGTTGGACTTAGCCGCTGGTTGGACGGGTCGGCTCGCGAGCGAGGCTTTCGCGTCCGCCGGCCGAAAGCAATGCGCCGCGTTGGACTTAGCCGCTGGTTGGAGGGGTCGGCTCGCGAGCGAGGCGTTCGGGTCCGTCGGCCGAAAGCAATGCGCCGCGTTGGACTTAGCCGCTGGTTGGACGGGTCGGCTCGCGAGCGAGGCTTTCGCGTCCGCCGGCCGAAAGCAATGCGCCGCGTTGGACTTAGCCGCTGGTTGGAGGGGTCGGCTCGCGAGCGAGGCGTTTGCGTCCGCCGGCCGAAAGCAATGCGCCGCGTTGGACTTAGCCGCTGGTTGGACGGGTCGGCTCGCGAGCGAGGCTTTCGCGTCCGCCGGCCGAAAGCAATGCGCCGCGTTGGACTTAGCCGCTGGTTGGAGGGGTCGGCTCGCGAGCGAGGCGTTCGGGTCCGTCGGCCGAAAGCAATGCGCCGCGTTGGACTTAGCCGCTGGTTGGACGGGTCGGCTCGCGAGCGAGGCGTTCGGGTCCGCCGGCCAAAAGCAATGCGCCGCGTTGGACTTAGCCGCTGGTTGGACGGGTCGGCTCGCGAGCGAGGCGTTCGGGTCCGACGGCCGAAAGCAATGCGCCGCGTTGGACTTAGCCGCTGGTTGGACGGGTCGGCTCGCGAGCGAAGCGTTCGGGTCCGCCGGCCAAAAGCAATGCGCCGCGTTGGACTTAGCCGCTGGTTGGACTGGTCGGCTCGCGAGCGAGGCGTTCGGGTCCGACGGCCGAAAGCAATGCGCCGCGTTGGACTTAGCCGCTGGTTGGACGGGTCGGCTCGCGAGCGAGGCGTTCGGGTCCGACGGCCGAAAGCAATGCGCCGCGTTGGACTTAGCCGCTGGTTGGAGGGGTCGGCTCGCGAGCGAGGCGTTCGCGTCCGCCGGCCAAAAGCAACGCGCCGCGTTGGACTTAGCCGCTGGTTGGACGGGTCGGCTCGCGAGCGAGGCATTCGCGTCCGCCGGCCAAAAGCAATGCGCCGCGTTGGACTTAGCCGCTGGTTGGAGGGGTCGGCTCGCGAGCGAGGCGTTTGCGTCCGCCGGCCGAAAGCAATGCGCCGCGTTGGACTTAGCCGCTGGTTGGACGGGTCGGCTCGCGAGCGAGGCTTTCGCGTCCGCCGGCCGAAAGCAATGCGCCGCGTTGGACTTAGCCGCTGGTTGGAGGGGTCGGCTCGCGAGCGAGGCGTTCGGGTCCGTCGGCCGAAAGCAATGCGCCGCGTTGGACTTAGCCGCTGGTTGGACGGGTCGGCTCGCGAGCGAGGCTTTCGCGTCCGCCGGCCGAAAGCAATGCGCCGCGTTGGACTTAGCCGCTGGTTGGAGGGGTCGGCTCGCGAGCGAGGCGTTTGCGTCCGCCGGCCGAAAGCAATGCGCCGCGTTGGACTTAGCCGCTGGTTGGACGGGTCGGCTCGCGAGCGAGGCTTTCGCGTCCGCCGGCCGAAAGCAATGCGCCGCGTTGGACTTAGCCGCTGGTTGGAGGGGTCGGCTCGCGAGCGAGGCGTTCGGGTCCGTCGGCCGAAAGCAATGCGCCGCGTTGGACTTAGCCGCTGGTTGGACGGGTCGGCTCGCGAGCGAGGCTTTCGCGTCCGCCGGCCGAAAGCAATGCGCCGCGTTGGACTTAGCCGCTGGTTGGAGGGGTCGGCTCGCGAGCGAGGCGTTTGCGTCCGCCGGCCGAAAGCAATGCGCCGCGTTGGACTTAGCCGCTGGTTGGAGGGGTCGGCTCGCGAGCGAGGCTTTCGCGTCCGCCGGCCAAAAGCAATGCGCCGCGTTGGACTTAGCCGCTGGTTGGACGGGTCGGCTCGCGAGCGAGGCGTTCGGGTCCGACGGCCGAAAGCAATGCGCCGCGTTGGACTTAGCCGCTGGTTGGACGGGTCGGCTCGCGAGCGAGGCGTTCGGGTCCGCCGGCCAAAAGCAATGCGCCGCGTTGGACTTAGCCGCTGGTTGGACGGGTCGGCTCGCGAGCGAGGCGTTCGGGTCCGACGGCCGAAAGCAATGCGCCGCGTTGGACTTAGCCGCTGGTTGGACGGGTCGGCTCGCGAGCGAGGCGTTCGGGTCCGACGGCCGAAAGCAATGCGCCGCGTTGGACTTAGCCGCTGGTTGGACGGGTCGGCTCGCGAGCGAGGCTTTCGCGTCCGCCGGCCGAAAGCAATGCGCCGCGTTGGACTTAGCCGCTGGTTGGAGGGGTCGGCTCGCGAGCGAGGCGTTTGCGTCCGCCGGCCGAAAGCAATGCGCCGCGTTGGACTTAGCCGCTGGTTGGACGGGTCGGCTCGCGAGCGAGGCTTTCGCGTCCGCCGGCCGAAAGCAATGCGCCGCGTTGGACTTAGCCGCTGGTTGGAGGGGTCGGCTCGCGAGCGAGGCGTTCGGGTCCGTCGGCCGAAAGCAATGCGCCGCGTTGGACTTAGCCGCTGGTTGGACGGGTCGGCTCGCGAGCGAGGCTTTCGCGTCCGCCGGCCGAAAGCAATGCACCGCGTTGGACTTAGCCGCTGGTTGGACGGGTCGGCTCGCGAGCGAGGCGTTCGCGTCCGCCGGCCAAAAGCAATGCGCCGCGTTGGACTTAGCCGCTGGTTGGACGGGTCGCTCGCGAGCGAGGCGTTCGGGTCCGACGGCCGAAAGCAATGCGCCGCGTTGGACTTAGCCGCTGGTTGGACGGGTCGGCTCGCGAGCGAGGCGTTCGGGTCCGACGGCCGAAAGCAATGCGCCGCGTTGGACTTAGCCGCTGGTTGGACGGGTCGGCTCGCGAGCGAGGCGTTCGGGTCCGCCGGCCAAAAGCAATGCGCCGCGTTGGACTTAGCCGCTGGTTGGACGGGTCGGCTCGCGAGCGAGGCGTTCGGGTCCGACGGCCGAAAGCAATGCGCCGCGTTGGACTTAGCCGCTGGTTGGACGGGTCGGCTCGCGAGCGAAGCGTTCGGGTCCGCCGGCCAAAAGCAATGCGCCGCGTTGGACTTAGCCGCTGGTTGGACGGGTCGGCTCGCGAGCGAGGCGTTCGGGTCCGACGGCCGAAAGCAATGCGCCGCGTTGGACTTAGCCGCTGGTTGGACGGGTCGGCTCGCGAGCGAGGCGTTCGGGTCCGACGGCCGAAAGCAATGCGCCGCGTTGGACTTAGCCGCTGGTTGGAGGGGTCGGCTCGCGAGCGAGGCGTTCGCGTCCGCCGGCCAAAAGCAACGCGCCGCGTTGGACTTAGCCGCTGGTTGGACGGGTCGGCTCGCGAGCGAGGCATTCGCGTCCGCCGGCCAAAAGCAATGCGCCGCGTTGGACTTAGCCGCTGGTTGGACGGGTCGGCTCGCGAGCGAGGCGTTCGCGTCCGCCGGCCAAAAGCAATGCGCCGCGTTGGACTTAGCCGCTGTTTGGACGAGTCGGCTCGCGAGCGAGGCGTTCGGGTCCGACGGCCGAAAGCAATGCGCCGCGTTGGACTTAGCCGCTGGTTGGACGGGTCGGCTCGCGAGCGAGGCGTTCGGGTCTGCCGGCCAAAAGCAATGCGCCGCGTTGGACTTAGCCGCTGGTTGGACGGGTCGGCTCGCGAGCGAGGCGTTCGGGTCCGCCGGCCAAAAGCAATGCGCCGCGTTGGACTTAGCCGCTGTTTGGACGGGTCGGCTCGCGAGCGAGGCGTTCGCGTCCGCCGGCCGAAAGCAATGCACCGCGTTGGACTTAGCCGCTGGTTGGACGGGTCGGCTCGCGAGCGAGGCGTTCGCGTCCGCCGGCCAAAAGCAATGCGCCGCGTTGGACTTAGCCGCTGGTTGGACGGGTCGGCTCGCGAGCGAGGCTTTCGCGTCCGCCGGCCGAAAGCAATGCGCCGCGTTGGACTTAGCCGCTGGTTGGAGGGGTCGGCTCGCGAGCGAGGCGTTTGCGTCCGCCGGCCGAAAGCAATGCGCCGCGTTGGACTTAGCCGCTGGTTGGACGGGTCGGCTCGCGAGCGAGGCTTTCGCGTCCGCCGGCCGAAAGCAATGCGCCGCGTTGGACTTAGCCGCTGGTTGGAGGGGTCGGCTCGCGAGCGAGGCGTTCGGGTCCGTCGGCCGAAAGCAATGCGCCGCGTTGGACTTAGCCGCTGGTTGGACGGGTCGGCTCGCGAGCGAGGCTTTCGCGTCCGCCGGCCGAAAGCAATGCGCCGCGTTGGACTTAGCCGCTGGTTGGAGGGGTCGGCTCGCGAGCGAGGCGTTTGCGTCCGCCGGCCGAAAGCAATGCGCCGCGTTGGACTTAGCCGCTGGTTGGAGGGGTCGGCTCGCGAGCGAGGCGTTCGGGTCCGTCGGCCGAAAGCAATGCGCCGCGTTGGACTTAGCCGCTGGTTGGACGGGTCGGCTCGCGAGCGAGGCTTTCGCGTCCGCCGGCCGAAAGCAATGCGCCGCGTTGGACTTAGCCGCTGGTTGGAGGGGTCGGCTCGCGAGCGAGGCGTTTGCGTCCGCCGGCCGAAAGCAATGCGCCGCGTTGGACTTAGCCGCTGGTTGGAGGGGTCGGCTCGCGAGCGAGGCGTTCGGGTCCGTCGGCCGAAAGCAATGCGCCGCGTTGGACTTAGCCGCTGGTTGGACGGGTCGGCTCGCGAGCGAGGCTTTCGCGTCCGCCGGCCGAAAGCAATGCGCCGCGTTGGACTTAGCCGCTGGTTGGAGGGGTCGGCTCGCGAGCGAGGCGTTTGCGTCCGCCGGCCGAAAGCAATGCGCCGCGTTGGACTTAGCCGCTGGTTGGACGGGTCGGCTCGCGAGCGAGGCGTTCGGGTCCGCCGGCCAAAAGCAATGCGCCGCGTTGGACTTAGCCGCTGGTTGGACGGGTCGGCTCGCGAGCGAGGCGTTCGCGTCCGCCGGCCGAAAGCAATGCACCGCGTTGGACTTAGCCGCTGGTTGGACGGGTCGGCTCGCGAGCGAGGCGTTCGCGTCCGCCGGCCAAAAGCAATGCGCCGCGTTGGACTTAGCCGCTGGTTGGAGGGGTCGGCTCGCGAGCGAGGCGTTTGCGTCCGCCGGCCGAAAGCAATGCGCCGCGTTGGACTTAGCCGCTGGTTGGACGGGTCGGCTCGCGAGCGAGGCGTTCGGGTCCGCCGGCCAAAAGCAATGCGCCGCGTTGGACTTAGCCGCTGGTTGGACGGGTCGGCTCGCGAGCGAGGCGTTCGCGTCCGCCGGCCGAAAGCAATGCACCGCGTTGGACTTAGCCGCTGGTTGGACGGGTCGGCTCGCGAGCGAGGCGTTCGCGTCCGCCGGCCAAAAGCAATGCGCCGCGTTGGACTTAGCCGCTGGTTGGAGGGGTCGGCTCGCGAGCGAGGCGTTCGGGTCCGACGGCCGAAAGCAATGCGCCGCGTTGGACTTAGCCGCTGTTTGGACGGGTCGGCTCGCGAGCGAGGCGTTCGCGTCCGCCGGCCGAAAGCAATGCACCGCGTTGGACTTAGCCGCTGGTTGGACGGGTCGGCTCGCGAGCGAGGCGTTCGCGTCCGCCGGCCAAAAGCAATGCGCCGCGTTGGACTTAGCCGCTGGTTGGACGGGTCGCTCGCGAGCGAGGCGTTCGGGTCCGACGGCCGAAAGCAATGCGCCGCGTTGGACTTAGCCGCTGGTTGGACGGGTCGGCTCGCGAGCGAGGCGTTCGGGTCCGACGGCCGAAAGCAATGCGCCGCGTTGGACTTAGCCGCTGGTTGGACGGGTCGGCTCGCGAGCGAGGCGTTCGGGTCCGCCGGCCAAAAGCAATGCGCCGCGTTGGACTTAGCCGCTGGTTGGACGGGTCGGCTCGCGAGCGAGGCGTTCGGGTCCGACGGCCGAAAGCAATGCGCCGCGTTGGACTTAGCCGCTGGTTGGACGGGTCGGCTCGCGAGCGAAGCGTTCGGGTCCGCCGGCCAAAAGCAATGCGCCGCGTTGGACTTAGCCGCTGGTTGGACGGGTCGGCTCGCGAGCGAGGCGTTCGGGTCCGACGGCCGAAAGCAATGCGCCGCGTTGGACTTAGCCGCTGGTTGGACGGGTCGGCTCGCGAGCGAGGCGTTCGGGTCCGACGGCCGAAAGCAATGCGCCGCGTTGGACTTAGCCGCTGGTTGGAGGGGTCGGCTCGCGAGCGAGGCGTTCGCGTCCGCCGGCCAAAAGCAACGCGCCGCGTTGGACTTAGCCGCTGGTTGGACGGGTCGGCTCGCGAGCGAGGCATTCGCGTCCGCCGGCCAAAAGCAATGCGCCGCGTTGGACTTAGCCGCTGGTTGGACGGGTCGGCTCGCGAGCGAGGCGTTCGCGTCCGCCGGCCAAAAGCAATGCGCCGCGTTGGACTTAGCCGCTGTTTGGACGAGTCGGCTCGCGAGCGAGGCGTTCGGGTCCGACGGCCGAAAGCAATGCGCCGCGTTGGACTTAGCCGCTGGTTGGACGGGTCGGCTCGCGAGCGAGGCGTTCGGGTCTGCCGGCCAAAAGCAATGCGCCGCGTTGGACTTAGCCGCTGGTTGGACGGGTCGGCTCGCGAGCGAGGCGTTCGGGTCCGCCGGCCAAAAGCAATGCGCCGCGTTGGACTTAGCCGCTGTTTGGACGGGTCGGCTCGCGAGCGAGGCGTTCGCGTCCGCCGGCCGAAAGCAATGCACCGCGTTGGACTTAGCCGCTGGTTGGACGGGTCGGCTCGCGAGCGAGGCGTTCGCGTCCGCCGGCCAAAAGCAATGCGCCGCGTTGGACTTAGCCGCTGGTTGGACGGGTCGGCTCGCGAGCGAGGCTTTCGCGTCCGCCGGCCGAAAGCAATGCGCCGCGTTGGACTTAGCCGCTGGTTGGAGGGGTCGGCTCGCGAGCGAGGCGTTTGCGTCCGCCGGCCGAAAGCAATGCGCCGCGTTGGACTTAGCCGCTGGTTGGACGGGTCGGCTCGCGAGCGAGGCTTTCGCGTCCGCCGGCCGAAAGCAATGCGCCGCGTTGGACTTAGCCGCTGGTTGGAGGGGTCGGCTCGCGAGCGAGGCGTTCGGGTCCGTCGGCCGAAAGCAATGCGCCGCGTTGGACTTAGCCGCTGGTTGGACGGGTCGGCTCGCGAGCGAGGCTTTCGCGTCCGCCGGCCGAAAGCAATGCGCCGCGTTGGACTTAGCCGCTGGTTGGAGGGGTCGGCTCGCGAGCGAGGCGTTTGCGTCCGCCGGCCGAAAGCAATGCGCCGCGTTGGACTTAGCCGCTGGTTGGACGGGTCGGCTCGCGAGCGAGGCTTTCGCGTCCGCCGGCCGAAAGCAATGCGCCGCGTTGGACTTAGCCGCTGGTTGGAGGGGTCGGCTCGCGAGCGAGGCGTTCGGGTCCGTCGGCCGAAAGCAATGCGCCGCGTTGGACTTAGCCGCTGGTTGGACGGGTCGGCTCGCGAGCGAGGCGTTCGGGTCCGCCGGCCAAAAGCAATGCGCCGCGTTGGACTTAGCCGCTGGTTGGACGGGTCGGCTCGCGAGCGAGGCGTTCGGGTCCGACGGCCGAAAGCAATGCGCCGCGTTGGACTTAGCCGCTGGTTGGACGGGTCGGCTCGCGAGCGAAGCGTTCGGGTCCGCCGGCCAAAAGCAATGCGCCGCGTTGGACTTAGCCGCTGGTTGGACTGGTCGGCTCGCGAGCGAGGCGTTCGGGTCCGACGGCCGAAAGCAATGCGCCGCGTTGGACTTAGCCGCTGGTTGGACGGGTCGGCTCGCGAGCGAGGCGTTCGGGTCCGACGGCCGAAAGCAATGCGCCGCGTTGGACTTAGCCGCTGGTTGGAGGGGTCGGCTCGCGAGCGAGGCGTTCGCGTCCGCCGGCCAAAAGCAACGCGCCGCGTTGGACTTAGCCGCTGGTTGGACGGGTCGGCTCGCGAGCGAGGCATTCGCGTCCGCCGGCCAAAAGCAATGCGCCGCGTTGGACTTAGCCGCTGGTTGGAGGGGTCGGCTCGCGAGCGAGGCGTTTGCGTCCGCCGGCCGAAAGCAATGCGCCGCGTTGGACTTAGCCGCTGGTTGGACGGGTCGGCTCGCGAGCGAGGCTTTCGCGTCCGCCGGCCGAAAGCAATGCGCCGCGTTGGACTTAGCCGCTGGTTGGAGGGGTCGGCTCGCGAGCGAGGCGTTCGGGTCCGTCGGCCGAAAGCAATGCGCCGCGTTGGACTTAGCCGCTGGTTGGACGGGTCGGCTCGCGAGCGAGGCTTTCGCGTCCGCCGGCCGAAAGCAATGCGCCGCGTTGGACTTAGCCGCTGGTTGGAGGGGTCGGCTCGCGAGCGAGGCGTTTGCGTCCGCCGGCCGAAAGCAATGCGCCGCGTTGGACTTAGCCGCTGGTTGGACGGGTCGGCTCGCGAGCGAGGCTTTCGCGTCCGCCGGCCGAAAGCAATGCGCCGCGTTGGACTTAGCCGCTGGTTGGAGGGGTCGGCTCGCGAGCGAGGCGTTCGGGTCCGTCGGCCGAAAGCAATGCGCCGCGTTGGACTTAGCCGCTGGTTGGACGGGTCGGCTCGCGAGCGAGGCTTTCGCGTCCGCCGGCCGAAAGCAATGCGCCGCGTTGGACTTAGCCGCTGGTTGGAGGGGTCGGCTCGCGAGCGAGGCGTTTGCGTCCGCCGGCCGAAAGCAATGCGCCGCGTTGGACTTAGCCGCTGGTTGGAGGGGTCGGCTCGCGAGCGAGGCTTTCGCGTCCGCCGGCCAAAAGCAATGCGCCGCGTTGGACTTAGCCGCTGGTTGGACGGGTCGGCTCGCGAGCGAGGCGTTCGGGTCCGACGGCCGAAAGCAATGCGCCGCGTTGGACTTAGCCGCTGGTTGGACGGGTCGGCTCGCGAGCGAGGCGTTCGGGTCCGCCGGCCAAAAGCAATGCGCCGCGTTGGACTTAGCCGCTGGTTGGACGGGTCGGCTCGCGAGCGAGGCGTTCGGGTCCGACGGCCGAAAGCAATGCGCCGCGTTGGACTTAGCCGCTGGTTGGACGGGTCGGCTCGCGAGCGAGGCGTTCGGGTCCGACGGCCGAAAGCAATGCGCCGCGTTGGACTTAGCCGCTGGTTGGACGGGTCGGCTCGCGAGCGAGGCTTTCGCGTCCGCCGGCCGAAAGCAATGCGCCGCGTTGGACTTAGCCGCTGGTTGGAGGGGTCGGCTCGCGAGCGAGGCGTTTGCGTCCGCCGGCCGAAAGCAATGCGCCGCGTTGGACTTAGCCGCTGGTTGGACGGGTCGGCTCGCGAGCGAGGCTTTCGCGTCCGCCGGCCGAAAGCAATGCGCCGCGTTGGACTTAGCCGCTGGTTGGAGGGGTCGGCTCGCGAGCGAGGCGTTCGGGTCCGTCGGCCGAAAGCAATGCGCCGCGTTGGACTTAGCCGCTGGTTGGACGGGTCGGCTCGCGAGCGAGGCTTTCGCGTCCGCCGGCCGAAAGCAATGCACCGCGTTGGACTTAGCCGCTGGTTGGACGGGTCGGCTCGCGAGCGAGGCGTTCGCGTCCGCCGGCCAAAAGCAATGCGCCGCGTTGGACTTAGCCGCTGGTTGGACGGGTCGCTCGCGAGCGAGGCGTTCGGGTCCGACGGCCGAAAGCAATGCGCCGCGTTGGACTTAGCCGCTGGTTGGACGGGTCGGCTCGCGAGCGAGGCGTTCGGGTCCGACGGCCGAAAGCAATGCGCCGCGTTGGACTTAGCCGCTGGTTGGACGGGTCGGCTCGCGAGCGAGGCGTTCGGGTCCGCCGGCCAAAAGCAATGCGCCGCGTTGGACTTAGCCGCTGGTTGGACGGGTCGGCTCGCGAGCGAGGCGTTCGGGTCCGACGGCCGAAAGCAATGCGCCGCGTTGGACTTAGCCGCTGGTTGGACGGGTCGGCTCGCGAGCGAAGCGTTCGGGTCCGCCGGCCAAAAGCAATGCGCCGCGTTGGACTTAGCCGCTGGTTGGACGGGTCGGCTCGCGAGCGAGGCGTTCGGGTCCGACGGCCGAAAGCAATGCGCCGCGTTGGACTTAGCCGCTGGTTGGACGGGTCGGCTCGCGAGCGAGGCGTTCGGGTCCGACGGCCGAAAGCAATGCGCCGCGTTGGACTTAGCCGCTGGTTGGAGGGGTCGGCTCGCGAGCGAGGCGTTCGCGTCCGCCGGCCAAAAGCAACGCGCCGCGTTGGACTTAGCCGCTGGTTGGACGGGTCGGCTCGCGAGCGAGGCATTCGCGTCCGCCGGCCAAAAGCAATGCGCCGCGTTGGACTTAGCCGCTGGTTGGACGGGTCGGCTCGCGAGCGAGGCGTTCGCGTCCGCCGGCCAAAAGCAATGCGCCGCGTTGGACTTAGCCGCTGTTTGGACGAGTCGGCTCGCGAGCGAGGCGTTCGGGTCCGACGGCCGAAAGCAATGCGCCGCGTTGGACTTAGCCGCTGGTTGGACGGGTCGGCTCGCGAGCGAGGCGTTCGGGTCTGCCGGCCAAAAGCAATGCGCCGCGTTGGACTTAGCCGCTGGTTGGACGGGTCGGCTCGCGAGCGAGGCGTTCGGGTCCGCCGGCCAAAAGCAATGCGCCGCGTTGGACTTAGCCGCTGTTTGGACGGGTCGGCTCGCGAGCGAGGCGTTCGCGTCCGCCGGCCGAAAGCAATGCACCGCGTTGGACTTAGCCGCTGGTTGGACGGGTCGGCTCGCGAGCGAGGCGTTCGCGTCCGCCGGCCAAAAGCAATGCGCCGCGTTGGACTTAGCCGCTGGTTGGACGGGTCGGCTCGCGAGCGAGGCTTTCGCGTCCGCCGGCCGAAAGCAATGCGCCGCGTTGGACTTAGCCGCTGGTTGGAGGGGTCGGCTCGCGAGCGAGGCGTTTGCGTCCGCCGGCCGAAAGCAATGCGCCGCGTTGGACTTAGCCGCTGGTTGGACGGGTCGGCTCGCGAGCGAGGCTTTCGCGTCCGCCGGCCGAAAGCAATGCGCCGCGTTGGACTTAGCCGCTGGTTGGAGGGGTCGGCTCGCGAGCGAGGCGTTCGGGTCCGTCGGCCGAAAGCAATGCGCCGCGTTGGACTTAGCCGCTGGTTGGACGGGTCGGCTCGCGAGCGAGGCTTTCGCGTCCGCCGGCCGAAAGCAATGCGCCGCGTTGGACTTAGCCGCTGGTTGGAGGGGTCGGCTCGCGAGCGAGGCGTTTGCGTCCGCCGGCCGAAAGCAATGCGCCGCGTTGGACTTAGCCGCTGGTTGGAGGGGTCGGCTCGCGAGCGAGGCGTTCGGGTCCGTCGGCCGAAAGCAATGCGCCGCGTTGGACTTAGCCGCTGGTTGGACGGGTCGGCTCGCGAGCGAGGCTTTCGCGTCCGCCGGCCGAAAGCAATGCGCCGCGTTGGACTTAGCCGCTGGTTGGAGGGGTCGGCTCGCGAGCGAGGCGTTTGCGTCCGCCGGCCGAAAGCAATGCGCCGCGTTGGACTTAGCCGCTGGTTGGAGGGGTCGGCTCGCGAGCGAGGCGTTTGCGTCCGCCGGCCGAAAGCAATGCGCCGCGTTGGACTTAGCCGCTGGTTGGAGGGGTCGGCTCGCGAGCGAGGCGTTCGGGTCCGTCGGCCGAAAGCAATGCGCCGCGTTGGACTTAGCCGCTGGTTGGACGGGTCGGCTCGCGAGCGAGGCTTTCGCGTCCGCCGGCCGAAAGCAATGCGCCGCGTTGGACTTAGCCGCTGGTTGGAGGGGTCGGCTCGCGAGCGAGGCGTTTGCGTCCGCCGGCCGAAAGCAATGCGCCGCGTTGGACTTAGCCGCTGGTTGGACGGGTCGGCTCGCGAGCGAGGCGTTCGGGTCCGCCGGCCAAAAGCAATGCGCCGCGTTGGACTTAGCCGCTGGTTGGACGGGTCGGCTCGCGAGCGAGGCGTTCGCGTCCGCCGGCCGAAAGCAATGCACCGCGTTGGACTTAGCCGCTGGTTGGACGGGTCGGCTCGCGAGCGAGGCGTTCGCGTCCGCCGGCCAAAAGCAATGCGCCGCGTTGGACTTAGCCGCTGGTTGGAGGGGTCGGCTCGCGAGCGAGGCGTTCGGGTCCGACGGCCGAAAGCAATGCGCCGCGTTGGACTTAGCCGCTGTTTGGACGGGTCGGCTCGCGAGCGAGGCGTTCGCGTCCGCCGGCCGAAAGCAATGCACCGCGTTGGACTTAGCCGCTGGTTGGACGGGTCGGCTCGCGAGCGAGGCGTTCGGGTCCGCCGGCCAAAAGCAATGCGCCGCGTTGGACTTAGCCGCTGGTTGGACGGGTCGGCTCGCGAGCGAGGCGTTCGCGTCCGCCGGCCGAAAGCAATGCACCGCGTTGGACTTAGCCGCTGGTTGGACGGGTCGGCTCGCGAGCGAGGCGTTCGCGTCCGCCGGCCAAAAGCAATGCGCCGCGTTGGACTTAGCCGCTGGTTGGAGGGGTCGGCTCGCGAGCGAGGCGTTCGGGTCCGACGGCCGAAAGCAATGCGCCGCGTTGGACTTAGCCGCTGTTTGGACGGGTCGGCTCGCGAGCGAGGCGTTCGCGTCCGCCGGCCGAAAGCAATGCACCGCGTTGGACTTAGCCGCTGGTTGGACGGGTCGGCTCGCGAGCGAGGCGTTCGCGTCCGCCGGCCAAAAGCAATGCGCCGCGTTGGACTTAGCCGCTGGTTGGACGGGTCGCTCGCGAGCGAGGCGTTCGGGTCCGACGGCCGAAAGCAATGCGCCGCGTTGGACTTAGCCGCTGGTTGGACGGGTCGGCTCGCGAGCGAGGCGTTCGGGTCCGACGGCCGAAAGCAATGCGCCGCGTTGGACTTAGCCGCTGGTTGGACGGGTCGGCTCGCGAGCGAGGCGTTCGGGTCCGCCGGCCAAAAGCAATGCGCCGCGTTGGACTTAGCCGCTGGTTGGACGGGTCGGCTCGCGAGCGAGGCGTTCGGGTCCGACGGCCGAAAGCAATGCGCCGCGTTGGACTTAGCCGCTGGTTGGACGGGTCGGCTCGCGAGCGAAGCGTTCGGGTCCGCCGGCCAAAAGCAATGCGCCGCGTTGGACTTAGCCGCTGGTTGGACGGGTCGGCTCGCGAGCGAGGCGTTCGGGTCCGACGGCCGAAAGCAATGCGCCGCGTTGGACTTAGCCGCTGGTTGGACGGGTCGGCTCGCGAGCGAGGCGTTCGGGTCCGACGGCCGAAAGCAATGCGCCGCGTTGGACTTAGCCGCTGGTTGGAGGGGTCGGCTCGCGAGCGAGGCGTTCGCGTCCGCCGGCCAAAAGCAACGCGCCGCGTTGGACTTAGCCGCTGGTTGGACGGGTCGGCTCGCGAGCGAGGCATTCGCGTCCGCCGGCCAAAAGCAATGCGCCGCGTTGGACTTAGCCGCTGGTTGGACGGGTCGGCTCGCGAGCGAGGCGTTCGCGTCCGCCGGCCAAAAGCAATGCGCCGCGTTGGACTTAGCCGCTGTTTGGACGAGTCGGCTCGCGAGCGAGGCGTTCGGGTCCGACGGCCGAAAGCAATGCGCCGCGTTGGACTTAGCCGCTGGTTGGACGGGTCGGCTCGCGAGCGAGGCGTTCGGGTCTGCCGGCCAAAAGCAATGCGCCGCGTTGGACTTAGCCGCTGGTTGGACGGGTCGGCTCGCGAGCGAGGCGTTCGGGTCCGCCGGCCAAAAGCAATGCGCCGCGTTGGACTTAGCCGCTGTTTGGACGGGTCGGCTCGCGAGCGAGGCGTTCGCGTCCGCCGGCCGAAAGCAATGCACCGCGTTGGACTTAGCCGCTGGTTGGACGGGTCGGCTCGCGAGCGAGGCGTTCGCGTCCGCCGGCCAAAAGCAATGCGCCGCGTTGGACTTAGCCGCTGGTTGGACGGGTCGGCTCGCGAGCGAGGCTTTCGCGTCCGCCGGCCGAAAGCAATGCGCCGCGTTGGACTTAGCCGCTGGTTGGAGGGGTCGGCTCGCGAGCGAGGCGTTTGCGTCCGCCGGCCGAAAGCAATGCGCCGCGTTGGACTTAGCCGCTGGTTGGACGGGTCGGCTCGCGAGCGAGGCTTTCGCGTCCGCCGGCCGAAAGCAATGCGCCGCGTTGGACTTAGCCGCTGGTTGGAGGGGTCGGCTCGCGAGCGAGGCGTTCGGGTCCGTCGGCCGAAAGCAATGCGCCGCGTTGGACTTAGCCGCTGGTTGGACGGGTCGGCTCGCGAGCGAGGCTTTCGCGTCCGCCGGCCGAAAGCAATGCGCCGCGTTGGACTTAGCCGCTGGTTGGAGGGGTCGGCTCGCGAGCGAGGCGTTTGCGTCCGCCGGCCGAAAGCAATGCGCCGCGTTGGACTTAGCCGCTGGTTGGAGGGGTCGGCTCGCGAGCGAGGCGTTTGCGTCCGCCGGCCGAAAGCAATGCGCCGCGTTGGACTTAGCCGCTGGTTGGAGGGGTCGGCTCGCGAGCGAGGCGTTCGGGTCCGTCGGCCGAAAGCAATGCGCCGCGTTGGACTTAGCCGCTGGTTGGACGGGTCGGCTCGCGAGCGAGGCGTTCGCGTCCGCCGGCCAAAAGCAATGCGCCGCGTTGGACTTAGCCGCTGGTTGGACGGGTCGGCTCGCGAGCGAGGCGTTCGGGTCCGCCGGCCAAAAGCAATGCGCCGCGTTGGACTTAGCCGCTGGTTGGACGGGTCGGCTCGCGAGCGAGGCGTTCGGGTCCGACGGCCGAAAGCAATGCGCCGCGTTGGACTTAGCCGCTGGTTGGACGGGTCGGCTCGCGAGCGAGGCGTTCGGGTCCGCCGGCCAAAAGCAATGCGCCGCGTTGGACTTAGCCGCTGGTTGGAGGGGTCGGCTCGCGAGCGAGGCGTTTGCGTCCGCCGGCCGAAAGCAATGCGCCGCGTTGGACTTAGCCGCTGGTTGGAGGGGTCGGCTCGCGAGCGAGGCGTTCGGGTCCGTCGGCCGAAAGCAATGCGCCGCGTTGGACTTAGCCGCTGGTTGGACGGGTCGGCTCGCGAGCGAGGCGTTCGCGTCCGCCGGCCAAAAGCAATGCGCCGCGTTGGACTTAGCCGCTGGTTGGACGGGTCGGCTCGCGAGCGAGGCTTTCGCGTCCGCCGGCCGAAAGCAATGCGCCGCGTTGGACTTAGCCGCTGGTTGGAGGGGTCGGCTCGCGAGCGAGGCGTTTGCGTCCGCCGGCCGAAAGCAATGCGCCGCGTTGGACTTAGCCGCTGGTTGGACGGGTCGGCTCGCGAGCGAGGCTTTCGCGTCCGCCGGCCGAAAGCAATGCGCCGCGTTGGACTTAGCCGCTGGTTGGAGGGGTCGGCTCGCGAGCGAGGCGTTCGGGTCCGTCGGCCGAAAGCAATGCGCCGCGTTGGACTTAGCCGCTGGTTGGACGGGTCGGCTCGCGAGCGAGGCTTTCGCGTCCGCCGGCCGAAAGCAATGCGCCGCGTTGGACTTAGCCGCTGGTTGGAGGGGTCGGCTCGCGAGCGAGGCGTTTGCGTCCGCCGGCCGAAAGCAATGCGCCGCGTTGGACTTAGCCGCTGGTTGGAGGGGTCGGCTCGCGAGCGAGGCGTTTGCGTCCGCCGGCCGAAAGCAATGCGCCGCGTTGGACTTAGCCGCTGGTTGGAGGGGTCGGCTCGCGAGCGAGGCGTTCGGGTCCGTCGGCCGAAAGCAATGCGCCGCGTTGGACTTAGCCGCTGGTTGGACGGGTCGGCTCGCGAGCGAGGCTTTCGCGTCCGCCGGCCGAAAGCAATGCGCCGCGTTGGACTTAGCCGCTGGTTGGAGGGGTCGGCTCGCGAGCGAGGCGTTTGCGTCCGCCGGCCGAAAGCAATGCGCCGCGTTGGACTTAGCCGCTGGTTGGAGGGGTCGGCTCGCGAGCGAGGCGTTCGGGTCCGTCGGCCGAAAGCAATGCGCCGCGTTGGACTTAGCCGCTGGTTGGACGGGTCGGCTCGCGAGCGAGGCTTTCGCGTCCGCCGGCCGAAAGCAATGCGCCGCGTTGGACTTAGCCGCTGGTTGGAGGGGTCGGCTCGCGAGCGAGGCGTTTGCGTCCGCCGGCCGAAAGCAATGCGCCGCGTTGGACTTAGCCGCTGGTTGGACGGGTCGGCTCGCGAGCGAGGCGTTCGGGTCCGCCGGCCAAAAGCAATGCGCCGCGTTGGACTTAGCCGCTGGTTGGACGGGTCGGCTCGCGAGCGAGGCGTTCGCGTCCGCCGGCCGAAAGCAATGCACCGCGTTGGACTTAGCCGCTGGTTGGACGGGTCGGCTCGCGAGCGAGGCGTTCGCGTCCGCCGGCCAAAAGCAATGCGCCGCGTTGGACTTAGCCGCTGGTTGGAGGGGTCGGCTCGCGAGCGAGGCGTTCGGGTCCGACGGCCGAAAGCAATGCGCCGCGTTGGACTTAGCCGCTGTTTGGACGGGTCGGCTCGCGAGCGAGGCGTTCGCGTCCGCCGGCCGAAAGCAATGCACCGCGTTGGACTTAGCCGCTGGTTGGACGGGTCGGCTCGCGAGCGAGGCGTTCGCGTCCGCCGGCCAAAAGCAATGCGCCGCGTTGGACTTAGCCGCTGGTTGGACGGGTCGCTCGCGAGCGAGGCGTTCGGGTCCGACGGCCGAAAGCAATGCGCCGCGTTGGACTTAGCCGCTGGTTGGACGGGTCGGCTCGCGAGCGAGGCGTTCGGGTCCGCCGGCCAAAAGCAATGCGCCGCGTTGGACTTAGCCGCTGTTTGGACGGGTCGGCTCGCGAGCGAGGCGTTCGCGTCCGCCGGCCGAAAGCAATGCACCGCGTTGGACTTAGCCGCTGGTTGGACGGGTCGGCTCGCGAGCGAGGCGTTCGGGTCCGACGGCCGAAAGCAATGCGCCGCGTTGGACTTAGCCGCTGGTTGGACGGGTCGGCTCGCGAGCGAGGCGTTCGGGTCCGACGGCCGAAAGCAATGCGCCGCGTTGGACTTAGCCGCTGGTTGGACGGGTCGGCTCGCGAGCGAGGCGTTCGCGTCCGCCGGCCGAAAGCAATGCACCGCGTTGGACTTAGCCGCTGGTTGGACGGGTCGGCTCGCGAGCGAGGCGTTCGGGTCCGACGGCCGAAAGCAATGCGCCGCGTTGGACTTAGCCGCTGGTTGGACGGGTCGGCTCGCGAGCGAGGCGTTCGGGTCCGACGGCCGAAAGCAATGCGCCGCGTTGGACTTAGCCGCTGGTTGGAGGGGTCGGCTCGCGAGCGAGGCGTTCGCGTCCGCCGGCCAAAAGCAACGCGCCGCGTTGGACTTAGCCGCTGGTTGGACGGGTCGGCTTGCGAGCGAGGCATTCGCGTCCGCCGGCCAAAAGCAATGCGCCGCGTTGGACTTAGCCGCTGGTTGGACGGGTCGGCTCGCGAGCGAGGCGTTCGCGTCCGCCGGCCAAAAGCAATGCGCCGCGTTGGACTTAGCCGCTGTTTGGACGAGTCGGCTCGCGAGCGAGGCGTTCGGGTCCGACAGCCGAAAGCAATGCGCCGCGTTGGACTTAGCCGCTGGTTGGACGGGTCGGCTCGCGAGCGAGGCGTTCGGGTCTGCCGGCCAAAAGCAATGCGCCGCGTTGGACTTAGCCGCTGGTTGGACGGGTCGGCTCGCGAGCGAGGCGTTCGGGTCCGCCGGCCAAAAGCAATGCGCCGCGTTGGACTTAGCCGCTGTTTGGACGGGTCGGCTCGCGAGCGAGGCGTTCGCGTCCGCCGGCCGAAAGCAATGCACCGCGTTGGACTTAGCCGCTGGTTGGACGGGTCGGCTCGCGAGCGAGGCGTTCGCGTCCGCCGGCCAAAAGCAATGCGCCGCGTTGGACTTAGCCGCTGGTTGGACGGGTCGGCTCGCGAGCGAGGCTTTCGCGTCCGCCGGCCGAAAGCAATGCGCCGCGTTGGACTTAGCCGCTGGTTGGACGGGTCGGCTCGCGAGCGAGGCGTTCGCGTCCGCCGGCCGAAAGCAATGCACCGCGTTGGACTTAGCCGCTGGTTGGACGGGTCGGCTCGCGAGCGAGGCGTTCGGGTCCGACGGCCGAAAGCAATGCGCCGCGTTGGACTTAGCCGCTGGTTGGACGGGTCGGCTCGCGAGCGAGGCGTTCGGGTCCGACGGCCGAAAGCAATGCGCCGCGTTGGACTTAGCCGCTGGTTGGAGGGGTCGGCTCGCGAGCGAGGCGTTCGCGTCCGCCGGCCAAAAGCAACGCGCCGCGTTGGACTTAGCCGCTGGTTGGACGGGTCGGCTTGCGAGCGAGGCATTCGCGTCCGCCGGCCAAAAGCAATGCGCCGCGTTGGACTTAGCCGCTGGTTGGACGGGTCGGCTCGCGAGCGAGGCGTTCGCGTCCGCCGGCCAAAAGCAATGCGCCGCGTTGGACTTAGCCGCTGTTTGGACGAGTCGGCTCGCGAGCGAGGCGTTCGGGTCCGACAGCCGAAAGCAATGCGCCGCGTTGGACTTAGCCGCTGGTTGGACGGGTCGGCTCGCGAGCGAGGCGTTCGGGTCTGCCGGCCAAAAGCAATGCGCCGCGTTGGACTTAGCCGCTGGTTGGACGGGTCGGCTCGCGAGCGAGGCGTTCGGGTCCGCCGGCCAAAAGCAATGCGCCGCGTTGGACTTAGCCGCTGTTTGGACGGGTCGGCTCGCGAGCGAGGCGTTCGCGTCCGCCGGCCGAAAGCAATGCACCGCGTTGGACTTAGCCGCTGGTTGGACGGGTCGGCTCGCGAGCGAGGCGTTCGCGTCCGCCGGCCAAAAGCAATGCGCCGCGTTGGACTTAGCCGCTGGTTGGACGGGTCGGCTCGCGAGCGAGGCTTTCGCGTCCGCCGGCCGAAAGCAATGCGCCGCGTTGGACTTAGCCGCTGGTTGGACGGGTCGGCTCGCGAGCGAGGCTTTCGCGTCCGCCGGCCGAAAGCAATGCGCCGCGTTGGACTTAGCCGCTGGTTGGAGGGGTCGGCTCGCGAGCGAGGCGTTCGGGTCCGTCGGCCGAAAGCAATGCGCCGCGTTGGACTTAGCCGCTGGTTGGACGGGTCGGCTCGCGAGCGAGGCTTTCGCGTCCGCCGGCCGAAAGCAATGCGCCGCGTTGGACTTAGCCGCTGGTTGGAGGGGTCGGCTCGCGAGCGAGGCGTTTGCGTCCGCCGGCCGAAAGCAATGCGCCGCGTTGGACTTAGCCGCTGGTTGGAGGGGTCGGCTCGCGAGCGAGGCGTTTGCGTCCGCCGGCCGAAAGCAATGCACCGCGTTGGACTTAGCCGCTGGTTGGACGGGTCGGCTCGCGAGCGAGGCGTTCGCGTCCGCCGGCCAAAAGCAATGCGCCGCGTTGGACTTAGCCGCTGGTTGGACGGGTCGCTCGCGAGCGAGGCGTTCGGGTCCGACGGCCGAAAGCAATGCGCCGCGTTGGACTTAGCCGCTGGTTGGACGGGTCGGCTCGCGAGCGAGGCGTTCGGGTCCGCCGGCCAAAAGCAATGCGCCGCGTTGGACTTAGCCGCTGGTTGGACGGGTCGGCTCGCGAGCGAAGCGTTCGGGTCCGCCGGCCAAAAGCAATGCGCCGCGTTGGACTTAGCCGCTGGTTGGACGGGTCGGCTCGCGAGCGAGGCGTTCGCGTCCGCCGGCCAAAAGCAATGCGCCGCGTTGGACTTAGCCGCTGTTTGGACGAGTCGGCTCGCGAGCGAGGCGTTCGGGTCCGACGGCCGAAAGCAATGCGCCGCGTTGGACTTAGCCGCTGGTTGGACGGGTCGGCTCGCGAGCGAGGCGTTCGGGTCCGCCGGCCAAAAGCAATGCGCCGCGTTGGACTTAGCCGCTGGTTGGACGGGTCGGCTCGCGAGCGAGGCGTTCGGGTCCGCCGGCCAAAAGCAATGCGCCGCGTTGGACTTAGCCGCTGTTTGGACGGGTCGGCTCGCGAGCGAGGCGTTCGCGTCCGCCGGCCGAAAGCAATGCACCGCGTTGGACTTAGCCGCTGGTTGGACGGGTCGGCTCGCGAGCGAGGCGTTCGCGTCCGCCGGCCAAAAGCAATGCGCCGCGTTGGACTTAGCCGCTGGTTGGACGGGTCGGCTCGCGAGCGAGGCTTTCGCGTCCGCCGGCCGAAAGCAATGCGCCGCGTTGGACTTAGCCGCTGGTTGGAGGGGTCGGCTCGCGAGCGAGGCTTTCGCGTCCGCCGGCCGAAAGCAATGCGCCGCGTTGGACTTAGCCGCTGGTTGGAGGGGTCGGCTCGCGAGCGAGGCGTTTGCGTCCGCCGGCCGAAAGCAATGCGCCGCGTTGGACTTAGCCGCTGGTTGGAGGGGTCGGCTCGCGAGCGAGGCGTTCGGGTCCGTCGGCCGAAAGCAATGCGCCGCGTTGGACTTAGCCGCTGGTTGGACGGGTCGGCTCGCGAGCGAGGCTTTCGCGTCCGCCGGCCGAAAGCAATGCGCCGCGTTGGACTTAGCCGCTGGTTGGAGGGGTCGGCTCGCGAGCGAGGCGTTTGCGTCCGCCGGCCGAAAGCAATGCGCCGCGTTGGACTTAGCCGCTGGTTGGAGGGGTCGGCTCGCGAGCGAGGCGTTTGCGTCCGCCGGCCGAAAGCAATGCGCCGCGTTGGACTTAGCCGCTGGTTGGAGGGGTCGGCTCGCGAGCGAGGCGTTCGGGTCCGTCGGCCGAAAGCAATGCGCCGCGTTGGACTTAGCCGCTGGTTGGACGGGTCGGCTCGCGAGCGAGGCTTTCGCGTCCGCCGGCCGAAAGCAATGCGCCGCGTTGGACTTAGCCGCTGGTTGGAGGGGTCGGCTCGCGAGCGAGGCGTTTGCGTCCGCCGGCCGAAAGCAATGCGCCGCGTTGGACTTAGCCGCTGGTTGGACGGGTCGGCTCGCGAGCGAGGCGTTCGGGTCCGCCGGCCAAAAGCAATGCGCCGCGTTGGACTTAGCCGCTGGTTGGACGGGTCGGCTCGCGAGCGAGGCGTTCGCGTCCGCCGGCCGAAAGCAATGCACCGCGTTGGACTTAGCCGCTGGTTGGACGGGTCGGCTCGCGAGCGAGGCGTTCGCGTCCGCCGGCCAAAAGCAATGCGCCGCGTTGGACTTAGCCGCTGGTTGGAGGGGTCGGCTCGCGAGCGAGGCGTTCGGGTCCGACGGCCGAAAGCAATGCGCCGCGTTGGACTTAGCCGCTGTTTGGACGGGTCGGCTCGCGAGCGAGGCGTTCGCGTCCGCCGGCCGAAAGCAATGCACCGCGTTGGACTTAGCCGCTGGTTGGACGGGTCGGCTCGCGAGCGAGGCGTTCGCGTCCGCCGGCCAAAAGCAATGCGCCGCGTTGGACTTAGCCGCTGGTTGGACGGGTCGCTCGCGAGCGAGGCGTTCGGGTCCGACGGCCGAAAGCAATGCGCCGCGTTGGACTTAGCCGCTGGTTGGACGGGTCGGCTCGCGAGCGAGGCGTTCGGGTCCGACGGCCGAAAGCAATGCGCCGCGTTGGACTTAGCCGCTGGTTGGACGGGTCGGCTCGCGAGCGAGGCGTTCGGGTCCGCCGGCCAAAAGCAATGCGCCGCGTTGGACTTAGCCGCTGGTTGGACGGGTCGGCTCGCGAGCGAGGCGTTCGGGTCCGACGGCCGAAAGCAATGCGCCGCGTTGGACTTAGCCGCTGGTTGGACGGGTCGGCTCGCGAGCGAAGCGTTCGGGTCCGCCGGCCAAAAGCAATGCGCCGCGTTGGACTTAGCCGCTGGTTGGACGGGTCGGCTCGCGAGCGAGGCGTTCGGGTCCGACGGCCGAAAGCAATGCGCCGCGTTGGACTTAGCCGCTGGTTGGACGGGTCGGCTCGCGAGCGAGGCGTTCGGGTCCGACGGCCGAAAGCAATGCGCCGCGTTGGACTTAGCCGCTGGTTGGAGGGGTCGGCTCGCGAGCGAGGCGTTCGCGTCCGCCGGCCAAAAGCAACGCGCCGCGTTGGACTTAGCCGCTGGTTGGACGGGTCGGCTCGCGAGCGAGGCATTCGCGTCCGCCGGCCAAAAGCAATGCGCCGCGTTGGACTTAGCCGCTGGTTGGACGGGTCGGCTCGCGAGCGAGGCGTTCGCGTCCGCCGGCCAAAAGCAATGCGCCGCGTTGGACTTAGCCGCTGTTTGGACGAGTCGGCTCGCGAGCGAGGCGTTCGGGTCCGACGGCCGAAAGCAATGCGCCGCGTTGGACTTAGCCGCTGGTTGGACGGGTCGGCTCGCGAGCGAGGCGTTCGGGTCTGCCGGCCAAAAGCAATGCGCCGCGTTGGACTTAGCCGCTGGTTGGAGGGGTCGGCTCGCGAGCGAGGCGTTCGGGTCCGTCGGCCGAAAGCAATGCGCCGCGTTGGACTTAGCCGCTGGTTGGACGGGTCGGCTCGCGAGCGAGGCTTTCGCGTCCGCCGGCCGAAAGCAATGCGCCGCGTTGGACTTAGCCGCTGGTTGGAGGGGTCGGCTCGCGAGCGAGGCGTTTGCGTCCGCCGGCCGAAAGCAATGCGCCGCGTTGGACTTAGCCGCTGGTTGGACGGGTCGGCTCGCGAGCGAGGCGTTCGGGTCCGCCGGCCAAAAGCAATGCGCCGCGTTGGACTTAGCCGCTGGTTGGACGGGTCGGCTCGCGAGCGAGGCGTTCGCGTCCGCCGGCCGAAAGCAATGCACCGCGTTGGACTTAGCCGCTGGTTGGACGGGTCGGCTCGCGAGCGAGGCGTTCGCGTCCGCCGGCCAAAAGCAATGCGCCGCGTTGGACTTAGCCGCTGGTTGGAGGGGTCGGCTCGCGAGCGAGGCGTTCGGGTCCGACGGCCGAAAGCAATGCGCCGCGTTGGACTTAGCCGCTGTTTGGACGGGTCGGCTCGCGAGCGAGGCGTTCGCGTCCGCCGGCCGAAAGCAATGCACCGCGTTGGACTTAGCCGCTGGTTGGACGGGTCGGCTCGCGAGCGAGGCGTTCGCGTCCGCCGGCCAAAAGCAATGCGCCGCGTTGGACTTAGCCGCTGGTTGGACGGGTCGCTCGCGAGCGAGGCGTTCGGGTCCGACGGCCGAAAGCAATGCGCCGCGTTGGACTTAGCCGCTGGTTGGACGGGTCGGCTCGCGAGCGAGGCGTTCGGGTCCGACGGCCGAAAGCAATGCGCCGCGTTGGACTTAGCCGCTGGTTGGACGGGTCGGCTCGCGAGCGAGGCGTTCGGGTCCGCCGGCCAAAAGCAATGCGCCGCGTTGGACTTAGCCGCTGGTTGGACGGGTCGGCTCGCGAGCGAGGCGTTCGGGTCCGACGGCCGAAAGCAATGCGCCGCGTTGGACTTAGCCGCTGGTTGGACGGGTCGGCTCGCGAGCGAAGCGTTCGGGTCCGCCGGCCAAAAGCAATGCGCCGCGTTGGACTTAGCCGCTGGTTGGACGGGTCGGCTCGCGAGCGAGGCGTTCGGGTCCGACGGCCGAAAGCAATGCGCCGCGTTGGACTTAGCCGCTGGTTGGACGGGTCGGCTCGCGAGCGAGGCGTTCGGGTCCGACGGCCGAAAGCAATGCGCCGCGTTGGACTTAGCCGCTGGTTGGAGGGGTCGGCTCGCGAGCGAGGCGTTCGCGTCCGCCGGCCAAAAGCAACGCGCCGCGTTGGACTTAGCCGCTGGTTGGACGGGTCGGCTCGCGAGCGATGCATTCGCGTCCGCCGGCCAAAAGCAATGCGCCGCGTTGGACTTAGCCGCTGGTTGGACGGGTCGGCTCGCGAGCGAGGCGTTCGCGTCCGCCGGCCAAAAGCAATGCGCCGCGTTGGACTTAGCCGCTGTTTGGACGAGTCGGCTCGCGAGCGAGGCGTTCGGGTCCGACGGCCGAAAGCAATGCGCCGCGTTGGACTTAGCCGCTGGTTGGACGGGTCGGCTCGCGAGCGAGGCGTTCGCGTCCGCCGGCCAAAAGCAATGCGCCGCGTTGGACTTAGCCGCTGGTTGGAGGGGTCGGCTCGCGAGCGAGGCGTTCGGGTCCGACGGCCGAAAGCAATGCGCCGCGTTGGACTTAGCCGCTGTTTGGACGGGTCGGCTCGCGAGCGAGGCGTTCGCGTCCGCCGGCCGAAAGCAATGCACCGCGTTGGACTTAGCCGCTGGTTGGACGGGTCGGCTCGCGAGCGAGGCGTTCGCGTCCGCCGGCCAAAAGCAATGCGCCGCGTTGGACTTAGCCGCTGGTTGGACGGGTCGCTCGCGAGCGAGGCGTTCGGGTCCGACGGCCGAAAGCAATGCGCCGCGTTGGACTTAGCCGCTGGTTGGACGGGTCGGCTCGCGAGCGAGGCGTTCGGGTCCGACGGCCGAAAGCAATGCGCCGCGTTGGACTTAGCCGCTGGTTGGACGGGTCGGCTCGCGAGCGAGGCGTTCGGGTCCGCCGGCCAAAAGCAATGCGCCGCGTTGGACTTAGCCGCTGGTTGGACGGGTCGGCTCGCGAGCGAGGCGTTCGGGTCCGACGGCCGAAAGCAATGCGCCGCGTTGGACTTAGCCGCTGGTTGGACGGGTCGGCTCGCGAGCGAAGCGTTCGGGTCCGCCGGCCAAAAGCAATGCGCCGCGTTGGACTTAGCCGCTGGTTGGACGGGTCGGCTCGCGAGCGAGGCGTTCGGGTCCGACGGCCGAAAGCAATGCGCCGCGTTGGACTTAGCCGCTGGTTGGACGGGTCGGCTCGCGAGCGAGGCGTTCGCGTCCGCCGGCCAAAAGCAACGCGCCGCGTTGGACTTAGCCGCTGGTTGGACGGGTCGGCTCGCGAGCGAGGCATTCGCGTCCGCCGGCCAAAAGCAATGCGCCGCGTTGGACTTAGCCGCTGGTTGGACGGGTCGGCTCGCGAGCGAGGCGTTCGCGTCCGCCGGCCAAAAGCAATGCGCCGCGTTGGACTTAGCCGCTGTTTGGACGAGTCGGCTCGCGAGCGAGGCGTTCGGGTCCGACGGCCGAAAGCAATGCGCCGCGTTGGACTTAGCCGCTGGTTGGACGGGTCGGCTCGCGAGCGAGGCGTTCGGGTCTGCCGGCCAAAAGCAATGCGCCGCGTTGGACTTAGCCGCTGGTTGGAGGGGTCGGCTCGCGAGCGAGGCGTTCGGGTCCGTCGGCCGAAAGCAATGCGCCGCGTTGGACTTAGCCGCTGGTTGGACGGGTCGGCTCGCGAGCGAGGCTTTCGCGTCCGCCGGCCGAAAGCAATGCGCCGCGTTGGACTTAGCCGCTGGTTGGAGGGGTCGGCTCGCGAGCGAGGCGTTTGCGTCCGCCGGCCGAAAGCAATGCGCCGCGTTGGACTTAGCCGCTGGTTGGACGGGTCGGCTCGCGAGCGAGGCGTTCGGGTCCGCCGGCCAAAAGCAATGCGCCGCGTTGGACTTAGCCGCTGGTTGGACGGGTCGGCTCGCGAGCGAGGCGTTCGCGTCCGCCGGCCGAAAGCAATGCACCGCGTTGGACTTAGCCGCTGGTTGGACGGGTCGGCTCGCGAGCGAGGCGTTCGCGTCCGCCGGCCAAAAGCAATGCGCCGCGTTGGACTTAGCCGCTGGTTGGAGGGGTCGGCTCGCGAGCGAGGCGTTCGGGTCCGACGGCCGAAAGCAATGCGCCGCGTTGGACTTAGCCGCTGTTTGGACGGGTCGGCTCGCGAGCGAGGCGTTCGCGTCCGCCGGCCGAAAGCAATGCACCGCGTTGGACTTAGCCGCTGGTTGGACGGGTCGGCTCGCGAGCGAGGCGTTCGCGTCCGCCGGCCAAAAGCAATGCGCCGCGTTGGACTTAGCCGCTGGTTGGACGGGTCGCTCGCGAGCGAGGCGTTCGGGTCCGACGGCCGAAAGCAATGCGCCGCGTTGGACTTAGCCGCTGGTTGGACGGGTCGGCTCGCGAGCGAGGCGTTCGGGTCCGACGGCCGAAAGCAATGCGCCGCGTTGGACTTAGCCGCTGGTTGGACGGGTCGGCTCGCGAGCGAGGCGTTCGGGTCCGCCGGCCAAAAGCAATGCGCCGCGTTGGACTTAGCCGCTGGTTGGACGGGTCGGCTCGCGAGCGAGGCGTTCGGGTCCGACGGCCGAAAGCAATGCGCCGCGTTGGACTTAGCCGCTGGTTGGACGGGTCGGCTCGCGAGCGAAGCGTTCGGGTCCGCCGGCCAAAAGCAATGCGCCGCGTTGGACTTAGCCGCTGGTTGGACGGGTCGGCTCGCGAGCGAGGCGTTCGGGTCCGACGGCCGAAAGCAATGCGCCGCGTTGGACTTAGCCGCTGGTTGGACGGGTCGGCTCGCGAGCGAGGCGTTCGGGTCCGACGGCCGAAAGCAATGCGCCGCGTTGGACTTAGCCGCTGGTTGGAGGGGTCGGCTCGCGAGCGAGGCGTTCGCGTCCGCCGGCCAAAAGCAACGCGCCGCGTTGGACTTAGCCGCTGGTTGGACGGGTCGGCTCGCGAGCGAGGCATTCGCGTCCGCCGGCCAAAAGCAATGCGCCGCGTTGGACTTAGCCGCTGGTTGGACGGGTCGGCTCGCGAGCGAGGCGTTCGCGTCCGCCGGCCAAAAGCAATGCGCCGCGTTGGACTTAGCCGCTGTTTGGACGAGTCGGCTCGCGAGCGAGGCGTTCGGGTCCGACGGCCGAAAGCAATGCGCCGCGTTGGACTTAGCCGCTGGTTGGACGGGTCGGCTCGCGAGCGAGGCGTTCGGGTCTGCCGGCCAAAAGCAATGCGCCGCGTTGGACTTAGCCGCTGGTTGGACGGGTCGGCTCGCGAGCGAGGCGTTCGGGTCCGCCGGCCAAAAGCAATGCGCCGCGTTGGACTTAGCCGCTGTTTGGACGGGTCGGCTCGCGAGCGAGGCGTTCGCGTCCGCCGGCCGAAAGCAATGCACCGCGTTGGACTTAGCCGCTGGTTGGACGGGTCGGCTCGCGAGCGAGGCGTTCGCGTCCGCCGGCCAAAAGCAATGCGCCGCGTTGGACTTAGCCGCTGGTTGGACGGGTCGGCTCGCGAGCGAGGCTTTCGCGTCCGCCGGCCGAAAGCAATGCGCCGCGTTGGACTTAGCCGCTGGTTGGAGGGGTCGGCTCGCGAGCGAGGCGTTTGCGTCCGCCGGCCGAAAGCAATGCGCCGCGTTGGACTTAGCCGCTGGTTGGACGGGTCGGCTCGCGAGCGAGGCTTTCGCGTCCGCCGGCCGAAAGCAATGCGCCGCGTTGGACTTAGCCGCTGGTTGGAGGGGTCGGCTCGCGAGCGAGGCGTTCGGGTCCGTCGGCCGAAAGCAATGCGCCGCGTTGGACTTAGCCGCTGGTTGGACGGGTCGGCTCGCGAGCGAGGCTTTCGCGTCCGCCGGCCGAAAGCAATGCGCCGCGTTGGACTTAGCCGCTGGTTGGAGGGGTCGGCTCGCGAGCGAGGCGTTTGCGTCCGCCGGCCGAAAGCAATGCGCCGCGTTGGACTTAGCCGCTGGTTGGAGGGGTCGGCTCGCGAGCGAGGCGTTTGCGTCCGCCGGCCGAAAGCAATGCGCCGCGTTGGACTTAGCCGCTGGTTGGAGGGGTCGGCTCGCGAGCGAGGCGTTCGGGTCCGTCGGCCGAAAGCAATGCGCCGCGTTGGACTTAGCCGCTGGTTGGACGGGTCGGCTCGCGAGCGAGGCTTTCGCGTCCGCCGGCCGAAAGCAATGCGCCGCGTTGGACTTAGCCGCTGGTTGGAGGGGTCGGCTCGCGAGCGAGGCGTTTGCGTCCGCCGGCCGAAAGCAATGCGCCGCGTTGGACTTAGCCGCTGGTTGGAGGGGTCGGCTCGCGAGCGAGGCGTTCGGGTCCGTCGGCCGAAAGCAATGCGCCGCGTTGGACTTAGCCGCTGGTTGGACGGGTCGGCTCGCGAGCGAGGCTTTCGCGTCCGCCGGCCGAAAGCAATGCGCCGCGTTGGACTTAGCCGCTGGTTGGAGGGGTCGGCTCGCGAGCGAGGCGTTTGCGTCCGCCGGCCGAAAGCAATGCGCCGCGTTGGACTTAGCCGCTGGTTGGACGGGTCGGCTCGCGAGCGAGGCGTTCGGGTCCGCCGGCCAAAAGCAATGCGCCGCGTTGGACTTAGCCGCTGGTTGGACGGGTCGGCTCGCGAGCGAGGCGTTCGCGTCCGCCGGCCGAAAGCAATGCACCGCGTTGGACTTAGCCGCTGGTTGGACGGGTCGGCTCGCGAGCGAGGCGTTCGCGTCCGCCGGCCAAAAGCAATGCGCCGCGTTGGACTTAGCCGCTGGTTGGAGGGGTCGGCTCGCGAGCGAGGCGTTCGGGTCCGACGGCCGAAAGCAATGCGCCGCGTTGGACTTAGCCGCTGTTTGGACGGGTCGGCTCGCGAGCGAGGCGTTCGCGTCCGCCGGCCGAAAGCAATGCACCGCGTTGGACTTAGCCGCTGGTTGGACGGGTCGGCTCGCGAGCGAGGCGTTCGCGTCCGCCGGCCAAAAGCAATGCGCCGCGTTGGACTTAGCCGCTGGTTGGACGGGTCGCTCGCGAGCGAGGCGTTCGGGTCCGACGGCCGAAAGCAATGCGCCGCGTTGGACTTAGCCGCTGGTTGGACGGGTCGGCTCGCGAGCGAGGCGTTCGGGTCCGACGGCCGAAAGCAATGCGCCGCGTTGGACTTAGCCGCTGGTTGGACGGGTCGGCTCGCGAGCGAGGCGTTCGGGTCCGCCGGCCAAAAGCAATGCGCCGCGTTGGACTTAGCCGCTGGTTGGACGGGTCGGCTCGCGAGCGAGGCGTTCGCGTCCGCCGGCCAAAAGCAATGCGCCGCGTTGGACTTAGCCGCTGGTTGGAGGGGTCGGCTCGCGAGCGAGGCGTTCGGGTCCGACGGCCGAAAGCAATGCGCCGCGTTGGACTTAGCCGCTGTTTGGACGGGTCGGCTCGCGAGCGAGGCGTTCGCGTCCGCCGGCCGAAAGCAATGCACCGCGTTGGACTTAGCCGCTGGTTGGACGGGTCGGCTCGCGAGCGAGGCGTTCGCGTCCGCCGGCCAAAAGCAATGCGCCGCGTTGGACTTAGCCGCTGGTTGGACGGGTCGCTCGCGAGCGAGGCGTTCGGGTCCGACGGCCGAAAGCAATGCGCCGCGTTGGACTTAGCCGCTGGTTGGACGGGTCGGCTCGCGAGCGAGGCGTTCGGGTCCGACGGCCGAAAGCAATGCGCCGCGTTGGACTTAGCCGCTGGTTGGACGGGTCGGCTCGCGAGCGAGGCGTTCGGGTCCGCCGGCCAAAAGCAATGCGCCGCGTTGGACTTAGCCGCTGGTTGGACGGGTCGGCTCGCGAGCGAGGCGTTCGGGTCCGACGGCCGAAAGCAATGCGCCGCGTTGGACTTAGCCGCTGGTTGGACGGGTCGGCTCGCGAGCGAAGCGTTCGGGTCCGCCGGCCAAAAGCAATGCGCCGCGTTGGACTTAGCCGCTGGTTGGACGGGTCGGCTCGCGAGCGAGGCGTTCGGGTCCGACGGCCGAAAGCAATGCGCCGCGTTGGACTTAGCCGCTGGTTGGACGGGTCGGCTCGCGAGCGAGGCGTTCGCGTCCGCCGGCCAAAAGCAACGCGCCGCGTTGGACTTAGCCGCTGGTTGGACGGGTCGGCTCGCGAGCGAGGCATTCGCGTCCGCCGGCCAAAAGCAATGCGCCGCGTTGGACTTAGCCGCTGGTTGGACGGGTCGGCTCGCGAGCGAGGCGTTCGCGTCCGCCGGCCAAAAGCAATGCGCCGCGTTGGACTTAGCCGCTGGTTGGAGGGGTCGGCTCGCGAGCGAGGCGTTCGGGTCCGACGGCCGAAAGCAATGCGCCGCGTTGGACTTAGCCGCTGTTTGGACGGGTCGGCTCGCGAGCGAGGCGTTCGCGTCCGCCGGCCGAAAGCAATGCACCGCGTTGGACTTAGCCGCTGGTTGGACGGGTCGGCTCGCGAGCGAGGCGTTCGCGTCCGCCGGCCAAAAGCAATGCGCCGCGTTGGACTTAGCCGCTGGTTGGACGGGTCGCTCGCGAGCGAGGCGTTCGGGTCCGACGGCCGAAAGCAATGCGCCGCGTTGGACTTAGCCGCTGGTTGGACGGGTCGGCTCGCGAGCGAGGCGTTCGGGTCCGACGGCCGAAAGCAATGCGCCGCGTTGGACTTAGCCGCTGGTTGGACGGGTCGGCTCGCGAGCGAGGCGTTCGGGTCCGCCGGCCAAAAGCAATGCGCCGCGTTGGACTTAGCCGCTGGTTGGACGGGTCGGCTCGCGAGCGAGGCGTTCGGGTCCGACGGCCGAAAGCAATGCGCCGCGTTGGACTTAGCCGCTGGTTGGACGGGTCGGCTCGCGAGCGAAGCGTTCGGGTCCGCCGGCCAAAAGCAATGCGCCGCGTTGGACTTAGCCGCTGGTTGGACGGGTCGGCTCGCGAGCGAGGCGTTCGGGTCCGACGGCCGAAAGCAATGCGCCGCGTTGGACTTAGCCGCTGGTTGGACGGGTCGGCTCGCGAGCGAGGCGTTCGCGTCCGCCGGCCAAAAGCAACGCGCCGCGTTGGACTTAGCCGCTGGTTGGACGGGTCGGCTCGCGAGCGAGGCATTCGCGTCCGCCGGCCAAAAGCAATGCGCCGCGTTGGACTTAGCCGCTGGTTGGACGGGTCGGCTCGCGAGCGAGGCGTTCGCGTCCGCCGGCCAAAAGCAATGCGCCGCGTTGGACTTAGCCGCTGTTTGGACGAGTCGGCTCGCGAGCGAGGCGTTCGGGTCCGACGGCCGAAAGCAATGCGCCGCGTTGGACTTAGCCGCTGGTTGGACGGGTCGGCTCGCGAGCGAAGCGTTCGGGTCCGCCGGCCAAAAGCAATGCGCCGCGTTGGACTTAGCCGCTGGTTGGACGGGTCGGCTCGCGAGCGAGGCGTTCGGGTCCGACGGCCGAAAGCAATGCGCCGCGTTGGACTTAGCCGCTGGTTGGACGGGTCGGCTCGCGAGCGAGGCGTTCGGGTCCGACGGCCGAAAGCAATGCGCCGCGTTGGACTTAGCCGCTGGTTGGACGGGTCGGCTCGCGAGCGAGGCGTTCGGGTCCGACGGCCGAAAGCAATGCGCCGCGTTGGACTTAGCCGCTGGTTGGAGGGGTCGGCTCGCGAGCGAGGCGTTCGCGTCCGCCGGCCAAAAGCAACGCGCCGCGTTGGACTTAGCCGCTGGTTGGACGGGTCGGCTCGCGAGCGAGGCATTCGCGTCCGCCGGCCAAAAGCAATGCGCCGCGTTGGACTTAGCCGCTGGTTGGACGGGTCGGCTCGCGAGCGAGGCGTTCGCGTCCGCCGGCCAAAAGCAATGCGCCGCGTTGGACTTAGCCGCTGTTTGGACGAGTCGGCTCGCGAGCGAGGCGTTCGGGTCCGACGGCCGAAAGCAATGCGCCGCGTTGGACTTAGCCGCTGGTTGGACGGGTCGGCTCGCGAGCGAGGCGTTCGGGTCTGCCGGCCAAAAGCAATGCGCCGCGTTGGACTTAGCCGCTGGTTGGACGGGTCGGCTCGCGAGCGAGGCGTTCGGGTCCGCCGGCCAAAAGCAATGCGCCGCGTTGGACTTAGCCGCTGTTTGGACGGGTCGGCTCGCGAGCGAGGCGTTCGCGTCCGCCGGCCGAAAGCAATGCACCGCGTTGGACTTAGCCGCTGGTTGGACGGGTCGGCTCGCGAGCGAGGCGTTCGCGTCCGCCGGCCAAAAGCAATGCGCCGCGTTGGACTTAGCCGCTGGTTGGACGGGTCGGCTCGCGAGCGAGGCTTTCGCGTCCGCCGGCCGAAAGCAATGCGCCGCGTTGGACTTAGCCGCTGGTTGGAGGGGTCGGCTCGCGAGCGAGGCGTTTGCGTCCGCCGGCCGAAAGCAATGCGCCGCGTTGGACTTAGCCGCTGGTTGGACGGGTCGGCTCGCGAGCGAGGCTTTCGCGTCCGCCGGCCGAAAGCAATGCGCCGCGTTGGACTTAGCCGCTGGTTGGAGGGGTCGGCTCGCGAGCGATGCGTTCGGGTCCGTCGGCCGAAAGCAATGCGCCGCGTTGGACTTAGCCGCTGGTTGGACGGGTCGGCTCGCGAGCGAGGCTTTCGCGTCCGCCGGCCGAAAGCAATGCGCCGCGTTGGACTTAGCCGCTGGTTGGAGGGGTCGGCTCGCGAGCGAGGCGTTTGCGTCCGCCGGCCGAAAGCAATGCGCCGCGTTGGACTTAGCCGCTGGTTGGAGGGGTCGGCTCGCGAGCGAGGCGTTTGCGTCCGCCGGCCGAAAGCAATGCGCCGCGTTGGACTTAGCCGCTGGTTGGAGGGGTCGGCTCGCGAGCGAGGCGTTCGGGTCCGTCGGCCGAAAGCAATGCGCCGCGTTGGACTTAGCCGCTGGTTGGACGGGTCGGCTCGCGAGCGAGGCTTTCGCGTCCGCCGGCCGAAAGCAATGCGCCGCGTTGGACTTAGCCGCTGGTTGGAGGGGTCGGCTCGCGAGCGAGGCGTTTGCGTCCGCCGGCCGAAAGCAATGCGCCGCGTTGGACTTAGCCGCTGGTTGGAGGGGTCGGCTCGCGAGCGAGGCGTTCGGGTCCGTCGGCCGAAAGCAATGCGCCGCGTTGGACTTAGCCGCTGGTTGGACGGGTCGGCTCGCGAGCGAGGCTTTCGCGTCCGCCGGCCGAAAGCAATGCGCCGCGTTGGACTTAGCCGCTGGTTGGAGGGGTCGGCTCGCGAGCGAGGCGTTTGCGTCCGCCGGCCGAAAGCAATGCGCCGCGTTGGACTTAGCCGCTGGTTGGAGGGGTCGGCTCGCGAGCGAGGCGTTCGGGTCCGTCGGCCGAAAGCAATGCGCCGCGTTGGACTTAGCCGCTGGTTGGACGGGTCGGCTCGCGAGCGAGGCTTTCGCGTCCGCCGGCCGAAAGCAATGCGCCGCGTTGGACTTAGCCGCTGGTTGGAGGGGTCGGCTCGCGAGCGAGGCGTTTGCGTCCGCCGGCCGAAAGCAATGCGCCGCGTTGGACTTAGCCGCTGGTTGGACGGGTCGGCTCGCGAGCGAGGCGTTCGGGTCCGCCGGCCAAAAGCAATGCGCCGCGTTGGACTTAGCCGCTGGTTGGACGGGTCGGCTCGCGAGCGAGGCGTTCGCGTCCGCCGGCCGAAAGCAATGCACCGCGTTGGACTTAGCCGCTGGTTGGACGGGTCGGCTCGCGAGCGAGGCGTTCGCGTCCGCCGGCCAAAAGCAATGCGCCGCGTTGGACTTAGCCGCTGGTTGGAGGGGTCGGCTCGCGAGCGAGGCGTTCGGGTCCGACGGCCGAAAGCAATGCGCCGCGTTGGACTTAGCCGCTGTTTGGACGGGTCGGCTCGCGAGCGAGGCGTTCGCGTCCGCCGGCCGAAAGCAATGCACCGCGTTGGACTTAGCCGCTGGTTGGACGGGTCGGCTCGCGAGCGAGGCGTTCGCGTCCGCCGGCCAAAAGCAATGCGCCGCGTTGGACTTAGCCGCTGGTTGGACGGGTCGCTCGCGAGCGAGGCGTTCGGGTCCGACGGCCGAAAGCAATGCGCCGCGTTGGACTTAGCCGCTGGTTGGACGGGTCGGCTCGCGAGCGAGGCGTTCGGGTCCGCCGGCCAAAAGCAATGCGCCGCGTTGGACTTAGCCGCTGTTTGGACGGGTCGGCTCGCGAGCGAGGCGTTCGCGTCCGCCGGCCGAAAGCAATGCACCGCGTTGGACTTAGCCGCTGGTTGGACGGGTCGGCTCGCGAGCGAGGCGTTCGGGTCCGACGGCCGAAAGCAATGCGCCGCGTTGGACTTAGCCGCTGGTTGGACGGGTCGGCTCGCGAGCGAGGCGTTCGGGTCCGACGGCCGAAAGCAATGCGCCGCGTTGGACTTAGCCGCTGGTTGGACGGGTCGGCTCGCGAGCGAGGCGTTCGCGTCCGCCGGCCGAAAGCAATGCACCGCGTTGGACTTAGCCGCTGGTTGGACGGGTCGGCTCGCGAGCGAGGCGTTCGGGTCCGACGGCCGAAAGCAATGCGCCGCGTTGGACTTAGCCGCTGGTTGGACGGGTCGGCTCGCGAGCGAGGCGTTCGGGTCCGACGGCCGAAAGCAATGCGCCGCGTTGGACTTAGCCGCTGGTTGGAGGGGTCGGCTCGCGAGCGAGGCGTTCGCGTCCGCCGGCCAAAAGCAACGCGCCGCGTTGGACTTAGCCGCTGGTTGGACGGGTCGGCTTGCGAGCGAGGCATTCGCGTCCGCCGGCCAAAAGCAATGCGCCGCGTTGGACTTAGCCGCTGGTTGGACGGGTCGGCTCGCGAGCGAGGCGTTCGCGTCCGCCGGCCAAAAGCAATGCGCCGCGTTGGACTTAGCCGCTGTTTGGACGAGTCGGCTCGCGAGCGAGGCGTTCGGGTCCGACAGCCGAAAGCAATGCGCCGCGTTGGACTTAGCCGCTGGTTGGACGGGTCGGCTCGCGAGCGAGGCGTTCGGGTCTGCCGGCCAAAAGCAATGCGCCGCGTTGGACTTAGCCGCTGGTTGGACGGGTCGGCTCGCGAGCGAGGCGTTCGGGTCCGCCGGCCAAAAGCAATGCGCCGCGTTGGACTTAGCCGCTGTTTGGACGGGTCGGCTCGCGAGCGAGGCGTTCGCGTCCGCCGGCCGAAAGCAATGCACCGCGTTGGACTTAGCCGCTGGTTGGACGGGTCGGCTCGCGAGCGAGGCGTTCGCGTCCGCCGGCCAAAAGCAATGCGCCGCGTTGGACTTAGCCGCTGGTTGGACGGGTCGGCTCGCGAGCGAGGCTTTCGCGTCCGCCGGCCGAAAGCAATGCGCCGCGTTGGACTTAGCCGCTGGTTGGACGGGTCGGCTCGCGAGCGAGGCTTTCGCGTCCGCCGGCCGAAAGCAATGCGCCGCGTTGGACTTAGCCGCTGGTTGGAGGGGTCGGCTCGCGAGCGAGGCGTTCGGGTCCGTCGGCCGAAAGCAATGCGCCGCGTTGGACTTAGCCGCTGGTTGGACGGGTCGGCTCGCGAGCGAGGCTTTCGCGTCCGCCGGCCGAAAGCAATGCGCCGCGTTGGACTTAGCCGCTGGTTGGAGGGGTCGGCTCGCGAGCGAGGCGTTTGCGTCCGCCGGCCGAAAGCAATGCGCCGCGTTGGACTTAGCCGCTGGTTGGAGGGGTCGGCTCGCGAGCGAGGCGTTTGCGTCCGCCGGCCGAAAGCAATGCACCGCGTTGGACTTAGCCGCTGGTTGGACGGGTCGGCTCGCGAGCGAGGCGTTCGCGTCCGCCGGCCAAAAGCAATGCGCCGCGTTGGACTTAGCCGCTGGTTGGACGGGTCGCTCGCGAGCGAGGCGTTCGGGTCCGACGGCCGAAAGCAATGCGCCGCGTTGGACTTAGCCGCTGGTTGGACGGGTCGGCTCGCGAGCGAGGCGTTCGGGTCCGCCGGCCAAAAGCAATGCGCCGCGTTGGACTTAGCCGCTGGTTGGACGGGTCGGCTCGCGAGCGAAGCGTTCGGGTCCGCCGGCCAAAAGCAATGCGCCGCGTTGGACTTAGCCGCTGGTTGGACGGGTCGGCTCGCGAGCGAGGCGTTCGCGTCCGCCGGCCAAAAGCAATGCGCCGCGTTGGACTTAGCCGCTGTTTGGACGAGTCGGCTCGCGAGCGAGGCGTTCGGGTCCGACGGCCGAAAGCAATGCGCCGCGTTGGACTTAGCCGCTGGTTGGACGGGTCGGCTCGCGAGCGAGGCGTTCGGGTCCGCCGGCCAAAAGCAATGCGCCGCGTTGGACTTAGCCGCTGGTTGGACGGGTCGGCTCGCGAGCGAGGCGTTCGGGTCCGCCGGCCAAAAGCAATGCGCCGCGTTGGACTTAGCCGCTGTTTGGACGGGTCGGCTCGCGAGCGAGGCGTTCGCGTCCGCCGGCCGAAAGCAATGCACCGCGTTGGACTTAGCCGCTGGTTGGACGGGTCGGCTCGCGAGCGAGGCGTTCGCGTCCGCCGGCCAAAAGCAATGCGCCGCGTTGGACTTAGCCGCTGGTTGGACGGGTCGGCTCGCGAGCGAGGCTTTCGCGTCCGCCGGCCGAAAGCAATGCGCCGCGTTGGACTTAGCCGCTGGTTGGACGGGTCGGCTCGCGAGCGAGGCTTTCGCGTCCGCCGGCCGAAAGCAATGCGCCGCGTTGGACTTAGCCGCTGGTTGGAGGGGTCGGCTCGCGAGCGAGGCGTTCGGGTCCGTCGGCCGAAAGCAATGCGCCGCGTTGGACTTAGCCGCTGGTTGGACGGGTCGGCTCGCGAGCGAGGCTTTCGCGTCCGCCGGCCGAAAGCAATGCGCCGCGTTGGACTTAGCCGCTGGTTGGAGGGGTCGGCTCGCGAGCGAGGCGTTTGCGTCCGCCGGCCGAAAGCAATGCGCCGCGTTGGACTTAGCCGCTGGTTGGAGGGGTCGGCTCGCGAGCGAGGCGTTTGCGTCCGCCGGCCGAAAGCAATGCACCGCGTTGGACTTAGCCGCTGGTTGGACGGGTCGGCTCGCGAGCGAGGCGTTCGCGTCCGCCGGCCAAAAGCAATGCGCCGCGTTGGACTTAGCCGCTGGTTGGACGGGTCGCTCGCGAGCGAGGCGTTCGGGTCCGACGGCCGAAAGCAATGCGCCGCGTTGGACTTAGCCGCTGGTTGGACGGGTCGGCTCGCGAGCGAGGCGTTCGGGTCCGCCGGCCAAAAGCAATGCGCCGCGTTGGACTTAGCCGCTGGTTGGACGGGTCGGCTCGCGAGCGAAGCGTTCGGGTCCGCCGGCCAAAAGCAATGCGCCGCGTTGGACTTAGCCGCTGGTTGGACGGGTCGGCTCGCGAGCGAGGCGTTCGCGTCCGCCGGCCAAAAGCAATGCGCCGCGTTGGACTTAGCCGCTGTTTGGACGAGTCGGCTCGCGAGCGAGGCGTTCGGGTCCGACGGCCGAAAGCAATGCGCCGCGTTGGACTTAGCCGCTGGTTGGACGGGTCGGCTCGCGAGCGAGGCGTTCGGGTCCGCCGGCCAAAAGCAATGCGCCGCGTTGGACTTAGCCGCTGGTTGGACGGGTCGGCTCGCGAGCGAGGCGTTCGGGTCCGCCGGCCAAAAGCAATGCGCCGCGTTGGACTTAGCCGCTGTTTGGACGGGTCGGCTCGCGAGCGAGGCGTTCGCGTCCGCCGGCCGAAAGCAATGCACCGCGTTGGACTTAGCCGCTGGTTGGACGGGTCGGCTCGCGAGCGAGGCGTTCGCGTCCGCCGGCCAAAAGCAATGCGCCGCGTTGGACTTAGCCGCTGGTTGGACGGGTCGGCTCGCGAGCGAGGCTTTCGCGTCCGCCGGCCGAAAGCAATGCGCCGCGTTGGACTTAGCCGCTGGTTGGAGGGGTCGGCTCGCGAGCGAGGCGTTTGCGTCCGCCGGCCGAAAGCAATGCGCCGCGTTGGACTTAGCCGCTGGTTGGAGGGGTCGGCTCGCGAGCGAGGCGTTCGGGTCCGTCGGCCGAAAGCAATGCGCCGCGTTGGACTTAGCCGCTGGTTGGACGGGTCGGCTCGCGAGCGAGGCTTTCGCGTCCGCCGGCCGAAAGCAATGCGCCGCGTTGGACTTAGCCGCTGGTTGGAGGGGTCGGCTCGCGAGCGAGGCGTTTGCGTCCGCCGGCCGAAAGCAATGCGCCGCGTTGGACTTAGCCGCTGGTTGGAGGGGTCGGCTCGCGAGCGAGGCGTTCGGGTCCGTCGGCCGAAAGCAATGCGCCGCGTTGGACTTAGCCGCTGGTTGGACGGGTCGGCTCGCGAGCGAGGCTTTCGCGTCCGCCGGCCGAAAGCAATGCGCCGCGTTGGACTTAGCCGCTGGTTGGAGGGGTCGGCTCGCGAGCGAGGCGTTTGCGTCCGCCGGCCGAAAGCAATGCGCCGCGTTGGACTTAGCCGCTGGTTGGACGGGTCGGCTCGCGAGCGAGGCGTTCGGGTCCGCCGGCCAAAAGCAATGCGCCGCGTTGGACTTAGCCGCTGGTTGGACGGGTCGGCTCGCGAGCGAGGCGTTCGCGTCCGCCGGCCGAAAGCAATGCACCGCGTTGGACTTAGCCGCTGGTTGGACGGGTCGGCTCGCGAGCGAGGCGTTCGCGTCCGCCGGCCAAAAGCAATGCGCCGCGTTGGACTTAGCCGCTGGTTGGAGGGGTCGGCTCGCGAGCGAGGCGTTCGGGTCCGACGGCCGAAAGCAATGCGCCGCGTTGGACTTAGCCGCTGTTTGGACGGGTCGGCTCGCGAGCGAGGCGTTCGCGTCCGCCGGCCGAAAGCAATGCACCGCGTTGGACTTAGCCGCTGGTTGGACGGGTCGGCTCGCGAGCGAGGCGTTCGCGTCCGCCGGCCAAAAGCAATGCGCCGCGTTGGACTTAGCCGCTGGTTGGACGGGTCGCTCGCGAGCGAGGCGTTCGGGTCCGACGGCCGAAAGCAATGCGCCGCGTTGGACTTAGCCGCTGGTTGGACGGGTCGGCTCGCGAGCGAGGCGTTCGGGTCCGACGGCCGAAAGCAATGCGCCGCGTTGGACTTAGCCGCTGGTTGGACGGGTCGGCTCGCGAGCGAGGCGTTCGGGTCCGCCGGCCAAAAGCAATGCGCCGCGTTGGACTTAGCCGCTGGTTGGACGGGTCGGCTCGCGAGCGAGGCGTTCGGGTCCGACGGCCGAAAGCAATGCGCCGCGTTGGACTTAGCCGCTGGTTGGACGGGTCGGCTCGCGAGCGAAGCGTTCGGGTCCGCCGGCCAAAAGCAATGCGCCGCGTTGGACTTAGCCGCTGGTTGGACGGGTCGGCTCGCGAGCGAGGCGTTCGGGTCCGACGGCCGAAAGCAATGCGCCGCGTTGGACTTAGCCGCTGGTTGGACGGGTCGGCTCGCGAGCGAGGCGTTCGGGTCCGACGGCCGAAAGCAATGCGCCGCGTTGGACTTAGCCGCTGGTTGGAGGGGTCGGCTCGCGAGCGAGGCGTTCGCGTCCGCCGGCCAAAAGCAACGCGCCGCGTTGGACTTAGCCGCTGGTTGGACGGGTCGGCTCGCGAGCGAGGCATTCGCGTCCGCCGGCCAAAAGCAATGCGCCGCGTTGGACTTAGCCGCTGGTTGGACGGGTCGGCTCGCGAGCGAGGCGTTCGCGTCCGCCGGCCAAAAGCAATGCGCCGCGTTGGACTTAGCCGCTGTTTGGACGAGTCGGCTCGCGAGCGAGGCGTTCGGGTCCGACGGCCGAAAGCAATGCGCCGCGTTGGACTTAGCCGCTGGTTGGACGGGTCGGCTCGCGAGCGAGGCGTTCGGGTCTGCCGGCCAAAAGCAATGCGCCGCGTTGGACTTAGCCGCTGGTTGGAGGGGTCGGCTCGCGAGCGAGGCGTTCGGGTCCGTCGGCCGAAAGCAATGCGCCGCGTTGGACTTAGCCGCTGGTTGGACGGGTCGGCTCGCGAGCGAGGCTTTCGCGTCCGCCGGCCGAAAGCAATGCGCCGCGTTGGACTTAGCCG
>NW_027116945.1:0-80678 GCF_024137725.1 Prorops nasuta
TACAGCTTCTTATATCTATTCTTTGCTTACTTATACAAGTCTACAAAAATTAGATATAAGAAGTTGTAAAAGGACAGAAATATATGAAACACTGAATATATTTTATAACACTTTTTTCTTATTTTCAGGTTTTTATTTACAGCTACTTCACTCGCGGAATAAGAATTATAAAGAACACTTACCATTTCTTTGCACTTCCTTCCGACATTGATGATGGACTCGATTGCACACACGATCCTCTCACTGGTGTGATTCAAACGGAACTAATAATGCTCTTCACCGCAGGTGGGAGGGGGGGCGTTCATCGGTTACCCAATTTACCCATAATTCGCGATTTCCCTATAATGTCTACAGTGGTGACAACTTCAATGTGTGTGGTATGCGTGCGTGACGTAGACGTGATTTAAAAGTCTTTCTTCAGTGCAGTGTGCAGTTTTATTTAAAAAGTGATTTTGTGAGTGAATAATTCTATTTAGTGGTTCCTGGTTAGATTGGCGTAATAGGTGAGTAATTACTCCATTTTTTTCTTTATGTTTTCATTTCTCTCTATCTTTTTCTCTCTTATTTAATATATTTTTCCATGACAGTAGCTCTTCTGTCACCAGCTATTCCTCCTCCTCATTTCATACCTGCAATCTTTCATTATTTTCAGTGCCCTCTCATTCTTTTTCTCATTATAATACTCGCTCTCTCTCTCACTCACTCACCCTCCACCTGTCAAAAGGTGTCCTTTCCAACTTTTCGTGTACCCCATCTCTTTTACTACGCAGCCAGTCTTGTATCAAATTCTAGGATGCTTACTATTTCTCCCCTCTCACTCCTTTGTAAGCCCTTCCCTTCTATTATCCATGTTCAACTATTACTATTATAACTGGACAAATATATAGCAAAATCTCTATTGTACATAAGATTCTTCCATTATCCTTTTTTCAATCTTTATGTGCAATAAGAGATTTTGCTATATATTTGTCCAGCTGCGGTAGTGACAAGTGAACATGGATAATAGAGGGGAAGGGCTTACAAAGGAGAGAGAGAAATGGTGAACAAGGTAGAATTTGACACAAGACTGGGTAGGTAGTACAGGGATGGGGCACAAGAATGTTGGAAAGGAGACCTTTTGACAGGTGGAGGGTGAGTGAGAGAGAGAGAGCGAGTATTTCAGTGAGGAAAAGAATGGAAGGTCACTGAAAATAATGAAACATTGCAGGTATGAAATGGGCATTAGGTCAAGGTTTTTATGCAGAAGATTCCCTTAGACTTGTTTCTGTCCCTTCTTGAATCAACTCTGTGTAACATTTAAACATTTTTCACAGGCATTACTATAAGTCAGAGGGATGTCATTCTTGTTTACTTGACCAGTATGGAAAATGAGGAACATGTTAAATTTTTTCAGATTTTTTCTCGACTAGCCTGTGGGAGGGGAAAGAAGGGAGTGCAGAACAGCGTTTTATGATTTCGACTCGTGCAGCCTTTTTTTTTGTTTGGAAAAATCTGAAAATAATTTAGCGTATTCCTTATGTAATATACTTTCAGGTATAGCAAGAGAGAAATCGCTGGGATCAATAGTTTGGCTTTGACAAATCATTAAAAGTTACACAGTGTTGATTGAAGAAGGATGAACATAATGCTTCATGTTTCGCTCTTTTTCCAGCTCAAAAATTCAAAAATAATTACGAATATAAAGATGTACTGGAAAGTAGATGTTATTTCCTACATTTACGCTAAAAAAATCATGTATTTATCAATTTTCATAAATCAGCTGTTGTCGGAAAAAGAGTGACGCGTGCCGTAGTTCGTCTGTACTTGTTCAATCAACTATCTGTTACATTCTATCAATTTTCACAGTCAAACTATTAATCCTAGCGACTTCTTTCTTGTTTTACCTGAAAGTAAAATAAACGAGGAACATGCAACAATTTTTTCATATTTTTCCTACTGAAAATGAGCATGTACGACCGATAAAAATAACACACTGCTTTCATTTCTTCTCTCTTTCCCTCCCAGGCAGGCGACGCACGGTGAGCGGTGATTCTTGCTTCACGACTAGCCTGTGGGAAGGGGAAAGAAGGGATTGCAGAGCAGCGTTTTATGTTTTCGTCTCGTACAGGCACATTATTGATTGGAAATATCTGAAATTAATTTGGCGTGTTCCTCATTTACCATATTTTCGACTAAAATGAAAATGAAGTCGCTGGAATTAATAGTTTGGCTGTGAAAAATGTTTGAATGTAACAGAGAGTTAATTGAAGAAGGACAGAGGTACAACGGCACGCATCACTCTCTTCCAACAACAGCTGATCTGTAAAAATTGATTAATACATGATTTTTTGAGCGTAAATGTAGGAAATAATCTCTACTTTCTAGTACATCTTCATATTCTTCATTATTTTTGAATTTTTTAGCAGGAAATAGAGCGAAACACGAAGCCTTACGTTCGTCCTTCTCCAATGGAAACACTGTGTAACTTTTATTCATTTTTGACAGCCAAATTTTTGATCCCAGCGTTTCTCTTGCTATACCTGAAAGTATATTACATGAGGAATACGCTAAATTTATTTTCTGATTTTTCCAAACAAAAAAAAGGCTGCACGAGTCGAAATCATAAAACGCTGTTCTGCACTCCCTTCTTTCCCCTCCCACAGGCTAGTCGAGAAGCAGATACACGTCTGTCGTGCGTCAATTGCGTGGGAGGGAATGAGAGAAAAGATAAAAGCAGTGTGTTATGTTATGGGTCGTACAATCTCATGTTTAGTTTGAAAAATCTGAAAAAATTTTAAATGACGCTGAAGTTGGCAGCGACTTTCCAGCAGCAAGTTTCGCTAGGCGAGACGCTCTGTAACTTGCGCGACACCCGGTATACGCTGCTCTTATTAAAATAAATAATAAATGTTTTTACATGCACTGCCAAATAGCTATCATGCGCAATTGTTCTTAAGGCAACATAATTTATTCTTAAAACATTAATTGTGTAAATTAATCATTAAAACAGTTTATACAGGGAAATTCATTTTCCGACTCTTTTAAATCATAATTAAGTAAGAAAGAAATTTTTTTAATTTTTTAAAATGATTCCTCCTTATAGAAAATTTGACGCTGAATCTAATGGTATGCCGTTTTTTAGGGAACGCGGTCTCCTTAATAATTTTTTTTACATAGAAAGATCGTCAAACGCTTAAAATAGGCTACAGTGCAGTACATCTTTTTCGGACTAATATCTGATAGCAGGAAATTTTTTAATTTTTTTAAATGACTCCTCCCTTATAGAAAATTTAACGCTGAATCTAATGGTATGCCGTTTTTTAGGAACGCGGTCTCCTTAATAATTTTTTTTACATAGAAAGATCGTCAAACGCTTATGTTGCACACAATTGTAAACAGTGTGTCTGTGCGTGTATCTCAGCGATATATATTTACTTTGTTTATTACGGTAAATCAGGTTAAGCTGCAAGATTGACAGTATTAACCTTAAACAAATTTGAACCTAATTATGAAATAAATAAATGAAAAAACACACACACACATGATTAGGCTGTTCTTATTTAAATTTGATGAGGTTATACTCATTAAAAGGATTTTTAATTACATGAAGGAATCAACAGATTAGATAAGTATAACAATGAATTTTATGATATAAAATGTAATATATGTTCTGTACTTTGTGTGATTTTATTGCAGATTAAATAGTGATGTGTTTATTATCTGACTGCTAAGGGTTGAGCTGTGTGGAGTGAGAGATTAAAATATAATATACACCGTGTCTCTTGATTGCTGAGGATGAAACTACGTGGATTGAGTTACTGAGGATAGAGCTGACTGGATGAAGTAAGATTAATATTTATATATTTTTAACACTGCCAAGGAGAAGTTACTGTCAACATTTATGTGCATCGGTGATTATCAAGAGCATATTAATTGCAAGAAATTGTTAAAATATTTGAAAACCATATGCTAAACTTCCAGGTATTGAAATTATTAACAAAATCATTTTTAGATTGTTTCTTCTCTTTAAATTGATGTGGGTTTCAACTGTCCGATAGGTTATACCTTTGTCAAGAATTAGCAGCATAAATGTGACATTAATTGTTGCTAAAAGGAAATGTGGTATGCAAAACGACAATGTCAGCTTTAATTATATGCTTGAATGTAGTTTTTTTAAAGGTTTGCGAATTGCTTGTCCAGTCATGCCCATGTATCACCTCAAGCAGCTGATGGAGTTACTGAAGTTTCGCAAAGTCAGATGTTGGTAAAAAGTCAAATGTTGATTAACAATGGAATGATTCATGTTTCTTGAAAATATTATTTTCTTTGAAGATTGAGATTTTTAAATGATGAATTTGATTTTAGGTTTACTCAGGTGTTATCATTTAGTATTTTACAGTCACTGTGCAAGTATATTATAGCCAATAGTAATACTTGTGTTTTGATTAAATACATTTGGTACAATTGAATTAAAAATCCAAGGAGGAAGGTTCGCACACATACTGACTATTGGAGTTGAATCAACAATTGGGCTTTTTACTCCTGCATTCTGGTACTAGAAACAGGCAAAGATGAAAGCATTGAAAGATTGGCAAAGTAAGAATAAGCCAATATTCAGAAAAACGTCATCCATTGCTCAGCCACAATTGAAGGATGAGACTCATTGGATGAAATTCTGTAAAATTGAGTTGATAACTGTTGATTGTTTTCCCTCTGTTACATATGCTAGTATTCTAGCCAAAGGCAGATACTGGTCATTGGTATGGATGAAAAATGCAAGTTTATTCTCAATTGAAACTCATTCCAAAAATTAATGGTTTCCACTCCATTTTGCAACACCAGAAATCCGACCAGTTTCAACAGTGTATAGAAATTAGCGAAACGAACATTTGAGGACTCTGGCACAGGAAATGTTATAAGGACGATTCGCCAATGTATCTCCTATATCACCTTTGTCAAGATTAGCAGCATAAATGTGATAGTAATTGGTGCTAAAAAGAAACGTGGTATGCAAAACGACATTGTCAGCTTTGAATATATGCTTGATTGTAGCTTATTCAAAGCTTTGCGAATTGCTTGTCGTCTTGCCCCAGTATCAACTCAAGTAGTTGATGAAACTAGTGAAGTCTGGCAAAGTCAGATGGTGGTAAAAGTCAAATGTTGATAAACAGAAAATGTAATTTAATTAAAACATACATTTTACTTAATGATTTTTATATGTTGAAAGTATGTGTTTATGGATTATGAAAAATTTAATCAAAATTTTATTATAGTGAAACTGAAAACATTAAACAAGTAGCCGGGGCATTAATTATGAATTTTCATTTATGCAGAATGCATTACAAATATCAATAAATTTAATGTGTTGACTGTGATATTTTTTCAATATTAATATATATTATTTTATTAGTTAAGCGCTGCTGTTTCAAGAAATGAGAAGTGTGGAAATTTTCTTTAAATTCTGTAGGAAAGTGGAAAGAATTATTTAATTTTTTAAATATTATACTTTTACCAAACGTTATGAAATCCCACAAAAAAAAGACTTCGCCTGTATAAAAAGGCGGCAAGTACATAAAGCATGTAGCATAAATAATATAGTAAAATTATCCAATTAAAAAAAGTAGTGAAATCCAAATATTAGTCAAGTGTATTTTTGACCTTAGCAAAGTTAAATTTTTGGAAAAAAAAGGAACAAAAAGTTACTTGCCGGGCCCGTAATGTCCATGCACAGTGAGAAATAGAATCGTTTTGTGGTCGGCTAACTTCACTCTGTATTTTTAACATGAAATTTGCTGTACTACGCTATAGCTGAATCTCACACACGATTCAATTTCCCACTTGTGCATGGACATTACGGGCCCGGCAAGTAATTTTTTTGTTCCTTTTTTTTTTAAAAATTTAATTTTTGCTAAGGACAAAATACACTTGCCTAATATTTGGATTTCACTACTTTTTTTAATTGGATAATTGTACTATATTATTTATGATAAATGGTTATGCACTTGCCGCCTTTTTATACAGGCGAAGCCTGTTTTTTGTGGGATTATACTTTTCTAACATTGAAAGAGAGATACAAATGAAAAATTATGTTTTTGCAGCTTTTGGCTAAGTTTTCCAGTTAGCAGGAAATTTTTTTTCATTTTTTTAAATCATATAATCTTGTAGCCTATTAAATTCTGCATAGATCAGTATGTTTTCGTTAGGGAAAGCGACTCCCTTATTAGATTTTTTTAACATTGAAGCAGAGATACAGATGAATTTTTCATGTTTTTTGACTTTTGGCTAAGTTTTTCAGATAGCAGGAAATTTGTTTAATATTTTACAACCATACTGTCTTATAGCTTTTAAAATTCTCGAGAGAATGGAGGTAGTTTCGCGAAGGATCGCGCCCTCCTCAAAATCTTTCTTTTTTACCTATGAAGGTAGGACTCTGAATCAGAAAATCACGTTTTCAAAGCGGACGGCTGTGTTTTTTGACTAGCAAGATATTTTTTACATTTTAGAACTATACAGCCTTGTAGCCTATTAAATTCTGAAGAGGCCGGTCCAAATTTCATTAGGGATCGCGATATCCTTGATGTTGTTTCTTTAGAATAGGTAGCAAAGATACAAGTGTGTACATAGCTTCCACAGTGGATTGATGAAATGTTGGTTTAATTATAATGTAGGCTCGGCAGCTTTCTCTGTTATACAAAAATAATAAAAAAGTATGAATACATACTAAAATTTGTACTGGTCTACTTCTAACTTAATGAGATATAAGCCTGAAATGTAGAAAAAACTTCCTGCAGGTTGAAAAACTCAGCCGACAGTTCGAAAACGTGTTTGTGTGATTCACGAATTCTATCTTCATTGTTAAAATACGGCAATAAGTAGAGCGCGATCCCTTACGAAACTAGCACCATTCTCTCGAGAATTTCATAAGCTAGAAGACAGTAAGGTCTGTAAAAAATTTAAAAAATTTCCTGCTACCTGAAAACTTAGCCATAAGTCAAAAACCATGAAAATTCATCTGTATCTCTGCTTTCAATGTTAAAAAATTTATAAGGGGGTCGCAATCCCTAACGAAATTTATACTGGTCTACCCTTAATTTAATAGGCTACAAGACTATGGGTTAAAAAAATTAAAAAATTTCTGCTATTTGATAATAGTCGTGAATGACTCGCTGATGACATCTTTTCATGACCGTAAATAGAAGTGAACTAAACCAAGTTTTTTAATGAATATCAAAGAATTATTTATTTTTCGATTAATTTAAGCTTCTGCGCCATCTCGAATTATTTCGTTTTTCGGCAAAAATTAAGTATGAGCAGCGGTTCTCAACTTGCGTCCGTAACTTTCTGCTGAAACTTTCTGCTATCTTCAGCGCCATAAAATGTTTAAATGTTGCATAGTGTTGATTGAAAAAGGACAAACGCACAACGGCACGCATCACTCTCTTTCCAACAACAGCTGATCTATAAAAATTAATAAATACATGATTTTGGGATGGTTAGATGTAGAAAATAACATTTACTTTAATCAAAGTGTTTATTTTCTTGAATATTTCTTTGATTTTTACGAGGAAACCTAGGGAGGCATCAAGCAGTACGTTTATCTTTTTTCAATCCACGCTGAGTGACTTTCAGACATTTGTCACAGCGAAACTATTGCTCCCAGCAATTTTTTTCCAGTTTTACCTGAAAGCATGTGAAATGAGGAACACGCTAAATTAATTTCAGATTTTTTCAATGAAAAATGAGGCTGTACGAGTCAAAATCATGAACGATTGTCAAGCAAACTTCGAATGGATTTATTAAGGAAACCATAAGAGATAACCATAGCGTCAATACGAACTTTTTTATTCAGCTTGGTGTGATCTACAAAAGTCTCCATTGAACCTATCGTCTATCTCGTCTCGATTCGGTGATACATAGCTGGATATATGAAAATCGAGTATTTGCTCTGTGCAACAAATCTGATGACATAATCGTTTAGTTCCCCCCCCCCCCCCTGAAAGAAATGAACATCCATGCGTTGCAGCGCAATGCTCAGTCGATTTCATCAATATTCAGCTATGTATGTTTTATAGCAACTATTCGGCTATAGTACGATTTCGCGCTTTTGTTTTTAATTTTTTTAATCTTCATCTATTTTCTAATGTGTTCTTTATTTAATATTGTTATTTTTTTATAAAGTTATGGGTAAGTCAAAGGAGCATGGCAAGCGGTTCCCGTCTCAGAGGAAATCTAGACGGAGGTGGAGTAAATCCATGATGGAAGCTAGGAAACGTCGAACGGTACCTTCGCCTCAGATTTTTGGCTTCCAAGTAAGTGAATCTATCAATATAAAAATGGACAATGTTACTCTTAATTGTGACGTTGTCAATGTTGATAGTAGCTCTGCAGGAAATGATGATAGCATAACCTCTGATATTATCTGTCCTGCAGAATTAGAATGCGATAATGTTATTACGATGTGTGACGTTATCAATTCTGAAGCAATGGTTTCAGAAGACGATAATGTTACTGTCTTATGTGACGTTATCAACAAAAATGAAATGATTTTACGAAATGATAATGTTACCGCTTTTGGTGATATTATCTATAATAATGAAGTCATTTCAGGAAAGGATAATGTTACTGTCATATGTAACGTTATCAATAATAATGAAATAGTTTCAGATGCTACTATAACTTATGGCGTTATTGATGAATCTGAAAATATTTCAGAAAACGATAATGTTGCTATGGATTGTAACGTTATTTGTTGCGATAGCATAAGTTCTAGAAGTGATACTGTTACTACAAAAGGTGACGTTACTATAAAGCGTAGTGATGCTGCAGACCGAAACGTTAGCAGCAGTAATTACGCTTCCAGTACTGGCTACTCAAGTTTATCAAATACTACATCAATTATTGAAGATGTAGCATTGATGAACGAGAGTCAAAAATGCATACAAGAGATATCAAATGCTCAAAACGATCGACGGATAGTCGATTTTGTTTATGTATTTTCTGAATTGCAAAAAGTATTTGAAAAACATAGTAAATCAAATAACTGTGCCTTCAAAGACTGGCAATTGGTGAAAACACGTAAGCAAGGACTTCTGACCCAATTTTTCTTTAAATGCAACAAATGCCATGTAGAAGAAAGTGTTTGGTCAGAGTCTATAGAAAACACGAACATCTTAGATGTAAATATGGCAGCTGTCTTAGGATCAGTTGCTTCTGGAATTGGTCATTACCAATTACAAGAATGTCTAGCAGCGATAAACGTGACCAGTATGACAAAGCAGACTTATATAAAGTATATGGCACGTGTCGTGGAACTATTTCACGAAACTGCCATTGATAATATGAAAAAAGCCGGTGATGTAGAACGCCAACTGGCTATTGAAAAAGGCAATGTCATAAATGGTATTCCGTTTATCACTGTTATCGTAGACGGAAGCTGGATAAAAAGATCTTATGGCACGACTTATGATTCTCTATCAGGAGTTGGTGCTATAATTGGTAACGTAACCGGCAAAGTACTTTTTGTCGGCATACGAAATAAATTCTGTGCTCTCTGTAGTTTCTATCAAGCAAAAGGTTGTAGTCCACGACCACATACCTGTTTTAAAAATTTTGATAGAGGCACAAGTTCCGCTGCTATGGAAAGTGACGCCATAGTGGAAGGATTTCGATGTAGTATCGAATTGCACGGAATGATTTACAAAACATTTATCGCCGATGGTGATAGTAATGTTTATAAATCGATTCTTGATAATGACCCATATAAGGATTATGGAGTTATTGTTAATAAAGTTGAGTGCAGCAACCATCTGTTTCGAAATCTGTGCAAGAAATTGACAGCGGTTTCCATAATGCCGCACCCAAACGGCGTTAGGAGCAAAGAATTTTTCGGAATTAGGAAACTTTTGAAGGTAAAAGTTCTGAAATTTCGAAAAATGATTGAGGAAGCTGTAGCATTTCGAAGCAATGGAAATATTGCTGAGGAAGAGAAGGCAGGTTTGTTACACAAGGACATAATGAACGTAACAAATCACCTTTTCGGACATCATTTAACTTGTAAGGGTCGAAGTTATGAAAAAGACTGCGAAGCAATGAACGATATCGATAAAGTTCATTTGCTACGTTTGCATGGGTTATATGCAAAAATCGAAGATGCTCTGGAATATCTGAGCCATCATTCGGAAAGTCTTTTGCTTCGAGTTACAAATAATCAAGTGGAATCACTGAATGCAATTATTTGTAAAGAAGTCGCCGGCAAAAGAATAAATTTTGGTGCAAGAGGCCAGTATAATGCTAGAGTATATGCGGCCACATTGCAGCATAATACCCAGCAAGTACTTTCCGAAGTACATAAACATGCTGGTAAAACAATACCTTCAGCTGTTTTAACGCTTGAGAAACAGCGACAGGCTAAAGTAGCGAGTACTCGAGCTTATAAAGCAAAAGAAGGAAAAGAAAAAAGTGACAAATGGTTCGTAAATGATAAGAAATTTTACGGACTAAACGCACAAAGGCCTGATCTCGATGAAACAGTTTTCAATAGGAAGCGCGAGATTCTACTTGATAAACTAAGAGAAAATCAAGTAAATTCTTGTGATATTGAAATCGCAACGAGAAATCAAGCCAAATCCGATTTATGGATGTCTCTAAGAAAAAATATGTTGACGGCATCCAATTTCGGACCAATATGTCGCAGGCGTCCAACGACGTCTTGTGCGACTATAATTAAAAAGATTTTGTTTCCCTCGTTCATTGATAACGTGGCATTGCATTATGGTCGAGAAAATGAATCTAATGCAAGGAAACAATTGGAAACGATATTAAATAAATGTATTCGCATTTGCGGATTATTTATTGATAACGAGTATCCATACTTGGGAGCATCACCAGACGGATTGATAGATGACGATGGGCTAGTTGAGATAAAATGCCCATCGTCAGCAGAAAGTATGTCAGCGGAAGATGCTCTAGAGTCGTTACCCTCGTGGCGTGCAGTCCTTCGAAAGAATAATAATGGATATGAAATGAATAGAAATCATATTCATTATTATCAGGTGCAAGGACAATTACATATAACGCGTCGAGAATATTGCGTCTTTGCAGTATGGACACCCAAGAGTATTGTTTGGACGCGAGTAAGCAAAGACGATGATTTCTGGAATAAAGAAATGAAAGTAAAGTTGACACAATTTTATGAGCATTGTCTTCTTCCGGAAATCATTGATAGTCGATATAATCGCAATATGCCTATTCGCGATCCACAATACATTGTGGATGCTCAAGAAAAGGCACGCAGTGCTAAACAGCTGAAAAAGCAGAGAAATAGCACTGCGTGCGAAAAAAGAAAATCAATAAATCTTTCAGAGAATGATGATGATGATGATTGCGTTATACTGGAGGTATCGAAGCATTGTGATACACCGGATACCGTTTTGAAACGTCGAAAATTTTTCGATGATTCACACACAACTCTGAAAGAAATTATTGAGAATGTATTACCGGAAAACAATTATTGCAATGATCAGAGTCTCGATGGAATTCTCCGTATCATAAGAGAGAAAACGGATATCGAAACTGAAAGTGTTTTGTTTAACGTATATCCAAATTTGGTTATATCTGCAACAAAACCTAAGAGCATTGCAATTATTGGTGGTAATCATACAAATCATTGGAGATGTGTATATGTCAACGAAGAACAGCTTTTTGTGTACGACAGTATACCAAACTGCACGTACAAGAAGCTTTCTAAAGAGGAACGACAATACATATCTCTAAGATACCCTTGGATAAAAGAACGTAACATTCACTGTCCAAGGGTCCAAGCTCAACCAGATGCATTCAGTTGCGGTATATATGCTGCAGCTTTTGCAACTGCTATAGCATTGGGTGGAGACCCAAGTGAACAAAAATACTCAGTAAATGTTTCGGAAATGAGGAAACATTTTATAAAAATTATTGAAAAGAAAGAATTGCTAGCTTTTCCAAAGGAATAAAGGATACTATCTTTTATACACATATATTCGTTTGAAATGCCTAATTTTAAACGAGGAAAAGTTGGTGGTGCTCTTCTTTTTAACAATATGTTTCTATATGGCCAATTGTACATTATAGTACAGTGCTTATAGAAAAAAGTTTTGGAAATTTTGATAATTTTCAAAGATTCCGACTAATGGTTTATATTTGTAAACCATATGAGGAGGGGTTTTAGTGGGTAAACGTTTAGTAGTCCCACATACCCTCTGGCTCAAGCCACTGGAAGATGCATAAAGCATTTCCCCTTCTCAATAGTAATAACAAAAAAAAAAAAAAAAAAAAATGTCATGAGAATGACTATGGCTTATGGTTTTTGTATTTTCTCATTATGTTGAAGAAACTGACAAAAACTATAAACCATGCGGTTTATAAAGAAAAATGAGTTTAAACTTATTTTTTATAGAGGCAATTGTATATATATACGTTTGACCTTATAAAAAGTTCAAAGTAATAGTACTTTTGCCTCTTTTCTTATGATTACCGAGAAAAATCAAAGAATTTTCGAGTAACTAACAGTGTCTGTGCCGTACATTGAACGAAACACGTTGTTGTATTATTCGAAAAATGTATAAGATTTTCTGAATCTTATTATGGGGCCGCACTATGTAAATATCTTGAAAATGGTGAGCCAAACGCGAATACGGTAAAAATTTTGTAAGTGAAACACCGGTGGATTGAACTTGCACAGATGATCCGTATTATGCAATTTTTAATTAATTATTGTTAAAAAAATTGTTAAAAAAAAATTGCTACATGGGATATGATTCAGCTGAGAATGTTCGACCCCCCTATTGTCACACCCCCAAAATTTTAACCGTTTTTGCGTATCTCTTACCGTTTACGAGATATTTCAAGGCGTAATTTACTCCTTGGCATTTTTTGCGGGCCCGCCATATGCAAATATCTTGAAAATGGTGAGCCAAACGCGAATACGGTAAAAATTTTGTAAGTGAAACACCGGTGGATTGAACTTGCACAGATGATCCGTATTATGCAATTTTTAATTAATTATTGTTAAAAAAATTGTTAAAAAAAAATTGCTACATGGGATATGATTCAGCTGAGAATGTTCGACCCCCCTATTGTCACACCCCCAAAATTTTAACCGTTTTTGCGTATCTCTTACCGTTTACGAGATATTTCAAGGCGTAATTTACTCCTTGGCATTTTTTGCGGGCCCGCCATATGCAAATATCTTGAAAATGGTGAGCCAAACGCGAATACGGTAAAAATTTTGTAAGTGAAACACCGGTGGATTGAACTTGCACAGATGATCCGTATTATGCAATTTTTAATTAATTATTGTTAAAAAAATTGTTAAAAAAAAATTGCTACATGGGATATGATTCAGCTGAGAATGTTCGACCCCCCTATTGTCACACCCCCAAAATTTTAACCGTTTTTGCGTATCTCTTACCGTTTACGAGATATTTCAAGGCGTAATTTACTCCTTGGCATTTTTTGCGGGCCCGCCATATGCAAATATCTTGAAAATGGTGAGCCAAACGCGAATACGGTAAAAATTTTGTAAGTGAAACACCGGTGGATTGAACTTGCACAGATGATCCGTATTATGCAATTTTTAATTAATTATTGTTAAAAAAATTGTTAAAAAAAAATTGCTACATGGGATATGATTCAGCTGAGAAAGTTCGACCCCCCTATTGTCACACCCCCAAAATTTTAACCGTTTTTGCGTATCTCTTATCGTTTACGAGATACAGGTAATTTTAATTAATTAACGCCGCTCCTGCAATGTCACTAGTTGGGCCTCGGAATATAAACATTCGCTGCGCCATCTGTGAGTGACCTAAAGAACTGTCTCATCACACACGCGTAATGTGGTGTGAGTGGCCCTACGCGGCGCTTCGGTACGTCTAGACCTTCCCGTTAACTCGTAGTTTTTCGAGGCAAAGTTTGAAAGTTGACCTACAACGCAAATCTCAATGAAACGATCAAACTCGATGGTACGACTGCGTCACGTGTTTTGTACTTTTCGAACGCAGACGATCCAAATTCCTGCATGTCTACCAGGACCGACGCGCAATTAATTATTGATCGTCGTACGCATGATTAATTATTGATGTTCCTTCGTTCGATTACTGCGTCTTCTACCAACGTACACTGGGCTCTATTTGATAACCTCACGCGGAGTACATTTACCCAAGCTTTCCTAGTGAAAGCACCTTAAACCGGAAGTACAAGCTCTATTTACCCAGCACTAATCAATTCCAGCGATGAAGCTGGATAGATTGTCTTGATAAACGAGTAGAACTTTATCGATTCAATAAACAAATCCGAGCGAACGTTCCAGGTTGCAAGATTCACGTTTTACAAATGGTTTTGTTCTGGCTCATAGAATTTTGGGACTCGGCGAAAAATAGTGTTACAAATGAAGTGTGCGAACGGGGGAGAGGAAAATCGCGAGTAATGAAAAACGTGGCATTCGGAACGACAATCGAGCTGGCGCGTTTACTAAGTGGCACGAATTGTCGATGCGTGACGTGACGCAAGCAGGCAGGCAGGCAGGCAGAAAAAGAGAGTCACGTGAACATTCGCCGTTTCTAGAGAGAGAGAAGATGGTGTCAGTGGCCTGCCGCTGCAAGCTTTGGTTCGCTTGGTCGCTGTTGTGGCGCCACCGGTTGGGTAAGCCCCGTTCGCGGTCGAATCGTGGGCCCCAGGACACTACCTGCCTCTGGCTAAATCGGTCCTCTTTTTATACAGAAACTCGCCATACAACTCTGGCGTGGGTGGGTCCCAGTCGGTAGGCCGACCCGCCAACAATAAAGCCTCCACCAACTGCTTTTTCTACCCTAAACTTTTCAACAGTTCTTCGCCTCTTCCTAAACGTTCTTATACAAAGTCAATCCTAATTTTATTCCACTGTTATTAAGATACTCTTACATTCCTATCTAACCCGGCCTACAGTACAAAACATTTCACATACGTAAATCTAACGCTGTACCGAGATCTCTGGTGAAAAATAGCGTTACACGAGACTGGCGTTGTTATTCTAACCAATAATGGCTTTTGATTTACAGTTTAACGCTCTTGCGACATGTTTTATTTGTACAATACAAACGCGTGTCTCAAAGTAAATTTTACTCTCGCATTTTTCCGAGAAACCCTGGTCGAATAATCAGATCGTTCCACAGTTATATACGCAGCATTTGAAAATTCGTTAAAATATAGCGGAATAAATAGCTACCATTGCGTAAGCGGATGTGACGTATTTGATCAATCAGTTATAATACGTCTTGTAAAATATGGCAATACACGCGTAACAAGGTTCACGTAACGAATGGCTCAGTTATGAAAGGATCGCATCGCAAAATTCAGACGATCCACTCCGTTTCATTCCTCTCAATAATTTCTTCTTGCTCGCATCCCATTAACCATTTCGCACGGATCATCCGGCCTCGCAATCAACGTTCATTTCGCTTCCTGTGAATAAGAGAAAAAATGTGATTAATTGTTGGATGTTTGATTGTTAGTTTCACGTTAATGCATTTGGTAGTAAATAGTGAGAGACGATTCTGTGCTTATTGGAGGTGTCAACAGTTTGGCGGCTGGTGCAGGAGTTAAAGTGGGAAGAAGAAGAAGAAGAAGAAGCAGGGACAAAGTAGCCAAAGGGACAAAGGCGTTGTTGGTGTAAAAGGGAGCGATTGGGGAGTGCTTGGGAGGCCTCTCGGTCACTTTCACTCGGCGTGGCGGAGCCACCAGTCGTCTTGGAAGAACGGAGGAGAAGAAGAAGGTGGTGGTGGTGGTGGCTGCGGTGGGTGCGAGGGAGAGAGAATCAGTCAGAGTAGCGCGAGAAAAGAAGAATTGGCCGATCGTTTGGATCGGAAGGGGAGAGAAAGAAGGAAGGAAGGCGAGTGGAAGAAGCTTGGAAGTCGTGGAAGAAGGCTGAAGAAGAAGAGGAAGGAGCCGTGCCGTGCCGCGCTGCGTCGCACCGCGCCACGCCGCGCCGCGGAGGTTGGCTGGACGGGTTGAGTGACCTGTTTGACAGCGTTGGTTAACACAGACACGGGCGTAGGGGCAAACATAGAAAGGTCTCGAGGGAGTAGGAGGACGGAGCGAGTGCGACGAGACGAAGATTGGCCGAGAAGAAGAGCAAATTGGTGCTCCCGGTATTAGGAGCCCATGAGCATCGTGGAGGAAGCACTGCGCAGTGTGAGCAAGCGAACGAGGCTAGGCTCGCGCGGTAGCAGCCAGAGCAGCACCGATTGGTCCCAGCAGGGCCCCACCAATGGCGCTAGGGGCCCGGCCTCTCAGGCCCCCACGCGCCAGTCCTCTCAGGCCCGCCAATCTTCCAACGACAGCGCCCCTTCTCCGGATCAGGCCCCACCCGACCACGGAGACCTCTTCTTCAAGGTCGAGTCACACAACTGCTCTCCTGTCTCTCTCTCTCTATCATACCTTATTTATCCTCCGATAAACCATTTCTATTAATCATTACAAAATACTTCTGCTTATTCCTATTGCTTCCTCAAAAATTTTCACAACTTAATTACAACACTCTAACTTTCATTGCAATCGAAATTCACGAGTCTTAATGGAAAAACTGTTTGTTTGGAAGAAATTAGAGTTTGGGAATTAATAATTGTACGTCTATAGTGTAGTGTGCTTTAAACGTTTATATCCTGGATAAAACTCTATAATACCTGAGAAATTGAGTTTTCTTTTTAATATAGAGCAAATATTTCATTCGCAACAAGCTCGCGAGTGGGATTATAGTATATTTCTTTGATACAAAGCCCTACACGGAGCTCGCATATCTCTTTTTGTCAAGGATGAGCTATTTTCCTGGAAAATTATACTTACTCGTTGCATATTTGATCCATCCTTCTTCGTGTAGCTCGGAGCGTCCAGTAATTTTCAAATAACACGCTACCAGATAATAGCCTCGCGATCACACAATTCCCATTATTGAATCTCCTAGAATTTTGTAATAGCAATGAAACAAGGGCAGACTTTTGGACTAATATAACGAGTGACAATTAAAAAAGTTTCCTTATTAAGTGGAATTTAAAGTTGGCGAAAATTTGTCGAAACTCATTTTTCAAGTAATTTACTGTGGTAGCGGCACTCAATTGATTTCAACTGCTTTTGACAATAATAAACCTTTTTTACGTGAAATAGGTGATGCTATTGGGAGATAGCGGAGTTGGGAAAACGTGCTTGCTGACGCGTTTCCATAGTGGCAGGTCTTTAGATGGAAACTACTTAACAACGGTTGGCATTGACTTCAGGGTGAGGCACGTTTTAAACTCTGTGTCTCGGTTCGAAAATCTCACGGAAATTTATATCATTTAATCTATATTAAAAATTCCAAGAATTAATATGCTTTAATACAAACCAAACTTTTTTTTTGAGCCTCCTGATTTCTTGGAAAATAAAATCTGTACAACTAAACATGTAAATATGTATTCTTTTGTCCCTAATTATAATTCTCCGAAAGTACGTGAGCGTTTGTTTGGCTATTTTGCCACAACATTGTATTGTATTCGAGCACACAAGTGTGTTTTTGTATACATGCGACCACAAAACGGGTGGCCAACCGGCTAAAGCTAGCAGAACATATAAAAAAAGATAAATGCATTACTCACGACTAAATAGTTCAATAATTGTTTTCTCTACTCATATACTATTGGCTCTCCTCACGCTGATTTTATCAGGCAATTTCTATGTGATTTTTCAGAACAAACTGGTTACTGTTGACGAAATGACAATTAAACTCCAGATATGGGATACGGCTGGTCAGGAGCGGTTTAGAAGCGTGACTCATTCTTACTACAGGGATGCCCATGGTAGGTTTACAAATTCTGCAAAAAATAATTACAAATATTAGTGAGAGAAAAGGCTCTAGAAATTTAGGAAGAGTCACGAGTGATCTAGAAGCGAGTTCAATCAAGTTATTTTCATTAACAAGATAGACGCGGTAATCGAGTTTAATTGTTAAGTCCATTCGAATCCCGATTATTGTCGGAATGAGGGAATCGAACGAAAACCTTAATCAATTCTCATGCACGCAATCAGCATCCTATTTAGAAATGTCCGAGCGGCAAGCAACAATCACGGAACAAGGCGGAATCGTAAATTGCTGGCTCGCAGGCATTGGCACTAGGACGAACACATTGCCATTTTATTGAGCGTTGATTTACCGCGAGACGTAAATTAATACTCGCCAACTGTATATAATATATCACGCTGACCCAATTGAGCGACTGATAAGCTTTTCATAAAGTCGATCCTACTGTAACCGTAAAGTTATTTGACAAAAAAAAAAAAAATGAAACAAGCTTATCGAATAATTTGTGGTTTTGTTTCCCAAATCTTCTCACATTTCGCTGCTTTTGTCAATAAGGTGTCTTATATTCACGCCTAGTCCCCGTACAGTATTATACACCCATCGTGTCTCCAGAAATACTTTATCCTTCGTTTCTCTTTTCTTGCTGGCGTTACCAATAAGGTTTACAGTCCCGTATGCATATATTTACACGAGGTTATGAAACGAGACCGGTTCCAAGTACGACAATAACAGAGGTAGAGCGCAGGTCTAAGCTTCTAGTTCATAAATCGACTCATAACTCTGTGTATTACCGATTGCACAATAGATGAGAATGTTCATGACTGGTTTTCAGCTCTGTTGCTACTGTACGACGTAACGAATAAGACGAGCTTCGATAACATCAGGGCCTGGCTCAGCGAGATCCGGGAACATGCTAATGAGGACGTGGTCATCATGCTGCTGGGTTAGTCTTGTTTCTTTTATTCGTTTGCATAATCCCTGATTTATGCTCCCCTGCCACTTTAATCACAGAAATTACCGTATCGGTCGATTAAAATGTAATCAGGCGTCTCAAATTATTTATTAGTCCATCTGTTTCAGTCTATAACACACTTCTGTTATGATATAATCGCGTCATTAATAATTCTGTTTTTTAGGCAACAAATGCGATTGTGGAAGCGAACGGATGGTAAAGAAGGAAGATGGAGCCAGACTAGCATCAGAATATGGTGTGCCGTTCATCGAAACGTCTGCCAAGACTGGCCTCAACGTTGAATTGGCCTTTCATGCCGTAGCTAGGTTAAATCTTAATAAATGAAAATTACGGCAGTCGATTGACATTGTAAAATAACTTTAAAAATTATATATACATGTATATTTGTTTAGGGAATTGCTGGCAATGAAGAGCGACGATCCGGACGAAAACAAATTCAATGTACAGGACTATGTACGTCAACAATCTGAAACGAATTCTTGTGGCTTCGGTACTAACTGTCTAACAACCTGAATAGCGCCAAATCTTATTGCGCATGCGCCTACATCTAATTTGAACCGAGAAACGGCCGAACACGGATCGGAACTTGTTGGCCGAACGACGCGGGAAACAGCTCCAGAATTCGATTCGAAGCATTTTTGCCGCCATTTCTGAACAATAGTTATAGACGCGAATCACGACAGACCGCAAAAATTGCCATTGATGTTTCGTGTAACCATCATTATTGAAAAACTCCAAATAGATCGTTCGGCCCGAAACAAATATTACGATTTTCTTTTTTCAACGTATCCTCTTTAAGATAAAACTGTTTCCTGGGATACATCGGTTTACTGCTTGATACAAATTTTCAAGTGTGCACAATCCCAAGCGCAAATAGCTGATGAAAAATTATAGTTTTATTTTTCGAGCAACTAATACTACACGCGTGCTTTGTTTGTATAAAGTAGAGCATTATGGAGCTCTTCTGTTAAAGATCATAGAAATATATAAACGGTTATACATTACAATGTACATTAATGTTAATAGACCTTATCAAATATTGATTTGGTGCTTCCAACATTTTTTTTAGCTTTTTATTCACGAACACAAACATGGTAATATGATTTACTTTTTTATGTTGAATGAACAGCTAATGTGTATATGTTAAATGTCGTTATAACAAAATTATATATATAACTTTATCTTAGAAATGTACATACAAAAAAGATACGATTAAATGTTATAATCTTGGAGAACACTTACAGAAATAATAAAATTTCTCCGATGCTAAATAATCGTCGACTCCTTAATTTTCAAATCCTCTCTGTGGTTAGCAAATATCTACGAATTCCTCTCACCTGAGTTAATAATTTGTTGCAGAACAAATGAGACACAATTGAACGTCCCTCTGTTCGAATGAAAATTTTAAGAACGAGAACTGTGTGTTTAGAAAAGAAGTAACAATTAACGACAATGAATAATAGGAATGATGGACCATCGACGCCATATTGACTAGTGTAGTATCGTAGTACTAGAAATTGAACCATCCTATTTGAGAGAAACCGAGGAACTCGAATTAGCCGACGACAACCTGGATTGGATACCGGCAACAATCTGGAAAAGGGAATAGGATGAAATTGAACCTCTTCATTCCGGGAATCGTTCGTTCTGCGGCCTCAGTTCAAATTAACTTAAATGTCGAACGCCGAACAAAAAGCTGCGTCTCTAACCTATCGGTGAGATCTATAAATTTAATAGGACAGACTCTTCGCAGCCTTATAAATTCAGCATTGCAAAATGGACGAAATGATAGACGAAGCAGATATTCAAAATGTATGCAGATTGTGCCTTTCCAACGAGAATCCAAAAACTTGGATATTTAATAATCAGGGTTCGACGATACCACTTGCATCTAAAATACAAGCGTGTCTGTCAATAAATGTATGTAAGAGTTGCTGCATTTAGATTTGCGCTAGATCCTTCTTATAATGCCTATAGCTAGAAATTTATGTGAGGTTATGTATACCATACAATATTTAGAATTCAAGTGATAATTGCTATTATTGTTTATTAGTGTTTATGTATGACCAATCATAATTATATTGCTTCATTAATAATTGGTCTTCTTTGTAACATTTAACTTTAAAAATCTTTATGATTTGGTTCGACTGTTTGCTACTCTCTATCTTTTTAATAAAGATTCATTGACTTATATTTTGTAGGTTACCATTGATGACAAATTGTCAACAGTAATATGTTTATCATGCATTAAACATGTAAATCAATGGCATGAATACAGGGAATCTTGTCATCAATCTCAGATAAAGCTAACCCAATGGTTGTCAAAACAAGTGGAGGAGCATGTAAGTAGGCTTTTGGTTCTCCTATAATTTTTGTCTTTTATATTTCAGTCATTTATGTATCAACTATTATAGGTTGCTGTAAAATGTGAACCTGATAACGATTTGATATTGGGAAATGCCGGTAACTTTGAAGCTGTGCGTATTTTGAAATCTACAAAAGATTGCTTTACTAGTTCACTTTTATGCTCTGTTGTTATAATATAAACTTAACGTACAACTAATTTCAGAGTCTCACAGAAATAGACGAGGTACACGATGTTTCCCTACCTGACAAAGAAGTGAGTTTTATAACTATAAAGGATGAACCCACGAATGAATATGATACCGATTGTACCATAGAAATAGAATCTGTAACTGGCAATGAATTGACAAGTACCTTTGAGGATGAAACAAATGACATTTTCATGGAAGCTGATTCTACACAAAAAGCAGCTACGAAGAACCAGTGTGCAAAAAAAAAGAGTCGTCGGCGTGTCCACACGCATTACAAAGGGCCAAAACTCTGTTTGCTAAAATGCAAAATTTGTAACATTAATTTACATTCGAAATATAGTTACATAAATCATATGAACAGGTACCACAGTGAGCCTGTTGAAGATGTAGGAACCAATGAGAGCGAAATGAGCACTGCTACGGAAGAGGAGGAGGAGGAGATCGAGGATGTAGAAGATGAGCTGGTCAGTATGGAAAACGATGCGCTTTTGCCACAGGTCCAACAAAATATAATAAGTCAATTAAAAACTTTCTCTTGCTACACCTGCAAGAAGAGCTTCAATGATCATAAAAGGACACTTGTACACATTAGGTATCACATGCCTGACTTGAGGCCGTATACTTGCACTGCTTGCTTGACGGAATTTCCTGACAGATCTATGTACAAACTACATTGCTGTGATTCTTTCGAGTGTGCCATGAAAATTGCTTTGGTTGTCCCAACATTTGGCAAGGAGAAGTATTTCACGTGTAACATGTGTTTGAGATCTTTGCCCAATAGAAAAGAATTACTCAGTCATTTATCAAAGCACTCGTACCAGCAGTATCAGGCATTAATGTCTGCTTCAGAGGAGACCCCGAAGCTTCGATTAATGGAATCGTCGGCACTACAGCAAAATAACGTGAATTCTTTGGAAGTTAGCCAAACATCAGTGAAAAATAATGATCCTGGGGGATATACTTGCAAACTCTGTGGAATGAAATACAAGCGTATAAGCAATTGGATCAAACATTCGGTTCTCTGTATGAAGCTGAAACCCAGTACAAGAATATCTTATGAATGTACCAAATGCTCTAAAACCTTCCTCGTGTTTCGTAAATTTTGTTATCATCTTGCATCAGTACACAAGACGAAGGAAATTGTTTGCTCCAAGTGCCATAAGAAATTTAAAAATGGAAATGAGTTCCTACAGCACTATGGTGAACACACGACAATAGAGGGTAGCAGAGAATTCGTCGACACACTGGACGGTACTGATACAACAGAGTTTAACGACCCGTTAATCGAAAACCCGGAGAGTGAAGTCGAACGCACATACAATTGTGCTCTATGCGACAGTGATTTCTCTTCGATGGCCGAACTTTCCGAACACAGAAATCTCCATCTCAAGGTCAAAATTTATTCTTGCGTAATTTGTCGTAGCATGTTCAGTAGTGCCAATGCCTTGGAGATTCACATGAAGGATCATGGAATCAAAAATATCCAAGATTTGAACACGAGGGCTTCTAGCGCACAGAGCATAAGCCCGAACAAGGGCCCAAAGGTCAAGTCACTTCATGCTAAACACGACAGACTCAAGTGCCACGTATGTGGACGTCGTTTCTCCAATGCTGCTAATAAAATGAGACACGTTAGATATATTCACGAGAAAGAGCGTCGGTTGGTTTGTCCATTGTGTCCTGAAATGTTTCATACAAAGGAGAAGTGCGAGACTCACGTCTTCACTGAGCATCCCGATTTGGCTGATTCTTCTTTTCAATGTAACGAATGCTGGAGGTTTTTCGTTTGCCAAGACAACTTGGATGATCATATGGCAAAAGATCATCCCACTTTCATGCTTTTAAAATGTGATCTATGTCCTAAGAAATTCGCAGATAAGAAGTCACTTAAGATTCATCGGGGATGGCATTCCAGGGCCAATTACAAATTAGCTTTGGACAACCCTGATAATCTCGTAGAATCTGCGAAATCCAACGACAAGAGACCAGCTACAGCAAGAAAATCATTCTCATCTTTAGCAACGCAAGCACTAGGGAACAATCTCCAATGTCAGGTGTGCAATGAACGATTCGACGATGTAACTGTATTAAGAAAACACTTGTGGGACGTTCATTGTGCCAAAAACAAAGCGGAGAAACGTATATCAAGTAATGAGCTGCAATGCGAGCTGTGCACCAACGTCTTACCCGACCAGAAAAGTTTCGAGAGTCACCTCCAATGGCACAAAGCTAATCCGCTTTTCGGCAACGATGCCAAGGATCGTTTTGCCTGCGATGTATGTAACAAAACGTTCGTCTCGAAGAAGAGTATGAGCAGACATAAAAAATTACACAAACCTGCGTCGTCAGTTGATGTACAATACCCTCAGTGGTTCTGCTTCAGTTGTGAGAAGTCATTTACCGCCAAACAATCGTTGCAACGACATAACACAAATTTCCACAATAACAAACATAGGAAGAAGGTTGTTCAACCTGCGAATAATCCTCGACAATATTCGACCAACGAAACGAATACGAAGCGATTGAAAATGGAAACTAACGGTGCACCGGTAATTGCGGACTCGGACAATCGGGGAAAGAAGGCAGTGAGCTGCCATTTTTGTAAAAAGTTATTCCCTAATATGAGCCTTCTCTTCCGACACAAGCAACTGGCACACAAATACATACATCCGAATAAATTAAACAAAGTTATATATCTTCCAGAGCCAGATCCCTCGGGAAAGATGTTCTGCACCTATTGCCGGAGGAGTTTCCAGTCGTTGTCGCATTTACGAATGCATTATGCCCAGAAACACAAGAATGTAGTTTTGCAGAAATCAATAGAACATAATAAATGCAAAAAATCCCCCGAATTTCAAGTCGACACTATAATCTATAGCTGCGAACTTTGCGACCGGATCACTCTGAGCAAGGACACTTTCGTGGAGCACATGCAACAAGTTCACAAGAGCCGCTACGTATTTGGCTCTGGAAAGATATTGCACAAAGAAGTGCTATTCGAACATTATCAGGTAAGCTCTAACGGTACCATTTGCCCAAAATGTAACATCAAATATCCTAATTTACGATGCCTGAAAATCCATTATATCAAGAAGCACGCAAACGCAGATTTAAGCTTACCTAGGTTGGACCGCCCTATAATTTAAAAAACTACAGAGACACTAAGTATTTTTATTTTACAAGTATTAATTATGCGGGGATCGACGATTGAATCGATCGCCGATGTTTGGAATAAAATTTTTTAAACTAGTGACCGCTTCTGAATGTTCATTATGTATAATCAATTTTTACTAGATTTGTAGTCTTTTCTATTTGTATAAGAATCTATTTTATTTCTCAAGACGTATTTCCTTTGACTTAGTTATGATCAAGCTTATTGATCTTTAAGCTGATGAGTTATTTGGTTTTTTGTATGTACAGCATTGTTTAACATTGATTTATGTATATAGTTTTGTAGTTACAATCGATACCACTTTTGCTAGGATAATTGCCAAAAGAGAATATTTTTCCTTTCTTTATTGATCCATGATTTCACGGCTAATAAGTCGAATGTCATATTTTTAAGATAAAAAATTTTAGAAAGAACGAATGTTTGCGGTAATTGCACAAAAAATACCAGTTATACATAATATACATATATCTCAGCTGTTAATGTGCTAGATCTCAGTAAGCTTAGTAAAAATGAATAAAATGAACAGTTTTGTATTGGAGACAATAAAATGAGACACTGGGAGCATGACCTACTGATAAGCACACTACGCGAGTAGCCTAAAGGTGAAGTCTTACGACGTGTCTTGAGGAATCATGATACTCACCCCCATGATCCTCTCATTCATAGTAGCTTGTAAACTGTGCACGCCGCGTCTTGATATTTCATCCAAGTTTACTTTTTTGCCTGTGTGTGTGTTTACAAATCAAAGGGGAAGACACAAGAATTGCTTTAGTCTTCCTTATTAAAACGTTTGTATATTAACTGTACGAGCCTTATAATTTTCATTGTATAAGGATATACACATATATATATATATATAATAAAGAAAATTTATAGATTTACACGACTGTGTCTTCTGATATTCCCTCTCTAAGCGTGATAATTTTTAACACAACTTACCTTTTTCCATCCTCGTAGTGTCTCGAGCCTATACGACCACACTACACAAGCTGCGCATAGGTGAAAAAAATTGCTCGTGCGTATAGCTAACGATACAATTTGTGGTTGACGCATCAGTTTACGCAGTTTGCCTTGGACAAATAAACGAAACTTTTGAATGAACTGTTCCTTTTAATGCAGAAACCAATTATATTAAAAGAATTAACGTGGAGAGCACCAATTCCATCGAATGCAACTGCACGATGGTTGAATAACAAAGGAATATTTGCCAATGTGGTTGGTAAAGTGAGGGTTATTGAAAAGTCTCAATCAGATAAATTATTGATATTCTCTTTTTTATGAATGCACAAAACATTTTAATATAAACTTAAAAATTCGTACAACAATATGAAAAATTATAGACTATTATACACATGTATATATAGATATATGTCGTACTTTTTTATTTATATTTTCAAGGTTTATCAATATATATTTTTTATTTATTCATTCATTTTGCTATATATATATATATATATATTTATATATATATATATTTAGATTTATTTATTTATATATTATATTTTCTTTTAACGGGATGGAAAACTTCCGTATCTCACTAAATATGAAGAATATACATATCATATTCTCGTTATATACGTAAATATAGAAATATAAAGTGAGCCGTTGCACGGCTCCGCGCTACATTTTACAATCAAGATTTTTAAAAATCGAATTACAATTGAATGATAGAATTCGTAATAATGCTTATACACTTATACGTAAAGTAGACAACAATGGCAATAATAATAATAATAATAGTAATAAGTCAAGTAACAACAATTAGTACGTTACGTACGCGGTTCCTGTTGGAAAAAGTGGGGAGTTTACATTAGGTAGTAAGTGTATAGTACCGCGTGACGTATGCCCAAAGAATACGCATACGCGCGCGGAATATAATATTCAAAATGTTCCATATACATACATTATTATATACTATATTGTATATATGTATAGTTTTGTATATTGCTGCAAAATGGTTGCTGAGAGTAGCGACCATTTTGTGTACGTTTTACCGGTCCAAAAGGAGTGCCCCTCGAGAGACCAGCCGAGCATATAAAAAATTATCCGGGTCCTTAAAAAATTTGCATCGATTGGACAATTACGCGAAAAAGAAGGAGAAGAATAAAAAAAAGGTGCAAATTAAAGAGTGTGTTTAAAAGGGAAAGAGTTGAATTGGGGTAAATATAGAAAATTTCGATTTTCACCGATAACATATCAGAAACGCGTGTACCATCTTTGTTATACATATATATATATATATATATATATTATATAACCTAATACGTTATACACACACGGTAGACGGTTGAATATACGAATGGCCAGCTGGTCTATGAATATGCAGGGACGCTATTTGCACCGGTAACTGTACCACCAAGAATCGTGTCAGAGCATTACGTGTGTGCGATCGCACGGATATACTTTTACACACAGAGATACTTGATCGGAGAGCACACATGCTGCTCGTACGCATACGGATGACGCAAGGAAAACAGTATAGGTACATAACACATCGATGAGACGCAGATTAGGCCAAATCTCACTCTCCCCCAACGCGATCACTGAACATCTCTGTAACGCGTGCTTTGCCCTATATATATATATAGGTACATATTTATATATAGCGCTAGTCTTTTATTTCGTCTTGATATGCGGATCTTTCCAGTTTCGGCACCTCAATCGAGCCTGATCACTCACTCTTCTCTCCTCGAGCCCACCTCGCCATTCTTCTCAACTATTACATTATTTTTGTAGAGATATAAAGATTTTTTCATTAGGATACAAGGGTGTAACACGAGTATGTACTATATCGTTGTGCTTTAGTTGGGTCAAGGATGCTAAAATAATAAAGAAAGGAGGAAAGAAAATTTGCAGCAAAGCGCGTTTTTTCGCTCTAGAGCAAAAGTTGAAAATAGAACAAAGCGTGTGTAGTAGCCTATAGCACCTATAAAGCATACCATACGTTGTATGTGTGATTCGTGTGGCGCGGCTAGCAATTATACTCGGCTGAAGACCCACTGGTCGAATGTACCGCCATAAGTATACAACGTACGACATTATTATTTAACAAGACGTGTTAGCCGTGTACGATTTTTGAGTCCTTGGTACAGTAAACAACTTTATTATCGCTCCTACGAAACTTCTGCATTCCTATTGATATGGATACATTTAATTGTTGCTTTACACCGACACATAGCATATAGCTTTGCAATTAATCCAACGATAAGCCTATAACGACGCTAATTCAAATCGCTCGCACGCTTTGTTCCATTTCGTATATATATATATATAGTACAGGTAGTTGTGTGTGCAAGCAAGAGAAGCTTCGCAAGTTTCTTCTTCTTGGTTTTTTCTTACGGATTCAGATTGCTGGGCCAGAACTCGTATATAGATATTGCTTATTATCAAAGTGCTCGATGTGATTCTTCTTTCGATACTTGCTTTTCTTTCGGAAGCTTCGTTATTAGAGTCCTTCGAGTGCTTTTATATAGGTGAAAACATTTATAGGTTATAGAGAAAGGTATACAAAGATAACGTTATTCCTTCGAGTCTCTTCGATATTGGAATCTTCTAATCGAGGAAGTATAATACTTTGCAAAAATCTGATGTAAAAACTCTTAATAAAGAGGATTTGATTGATTAGGTACCGCGAGAAGAGGCGACTTTGCCTATATCCTTATTAACTTGTTACCTATAATGTAAACGTCATTTTAACCCTTAAGATCATGTACGAGGTGTAGCTGCGCTGTTCGAGACTTTTCAAACGAATTAATTTAGCCTCTGTGTCACCGAATCGTGCACACACTTTCCACTGATTATATACTCTAGCTATATATATTGTGGATAGAGATAGAGACAGTCGGGGCTACTAATCTCTCTCTCTCTCTCTCTCTATAATTTCTCGTTGATCGATGCTCCGTTAAAATTACTGCTTATTCCACCGAATGGCTGCTATTGGTTCAAGTGCGTTAATTTGGCCCGATTTAAGGTTCGTTCTGTTGCATGGTAGCTAAACTGTATACATAATTGAAGGGTGGTGCTGCGCGATCGGCACGACGCGGCTACAAGAGGCGTTGTCTCGCATTAATCGAGGTACTATTATACTCTAATAACACTGGCTATCGAACGTTATTACGTCACACTCATTAATATTGTAAAGAGAGATCGTATAGATTAGTAAGAGTACGACATCGAATCAACGTTAGATTTCCTTAAAGGTACGAGATTAGGTGGTAAAAGTGGCGTTCGACCGAACGGGACGCGCCAAAAGCGATTATCCCTTATTTTCTCTTACATGAGTGAACGTATGCTTTCTCTTAAACGACGTATCAAACGCTAATCGCCCGAAGGACTCCTTAGCATCGACGAGGAAAAGGAGACTCTGGCTACCAGAGCGTTCTTTTTTTTTTCTTTTTTTTTTTGGTCGCCCCTGCAGCTTCTCTCTCTCTCTCTCTCTCTCTCTCTCTCTCTCTCTCTCTCTCTGCATTGCCTGCACGGACACGCCCGAAGCAGTATACCTCACGCCTGTGCTACAGGAGCCTTCGTATATAGTCTCTTACGTTTTTTCGGCTTGAACGCGAGAATTCGATCATACCCGAAATATCGTGTCCGCTATTAGGAATATTAAAAAACCATGGTGTATCCGCTGCTTAACGTCACGTGACTCGTGCAGGCGAGAAGCAATTCGCGGGCTGTAATACTGTTACGTTTTATCCTTTTTTTTTTTTCGTCTTTTTTTAGTCGTACGACGCGACGAGAAGGTGAGCACTGATCAAGCAGTACGAAGCATCGCCAGCGGCGCTCGGTGCTCGGCACTGCCCCGTCCATCTCGCGTTTTCCACGCAAACTTGGCGAGAAATCGATCGGAGGACGAGAGGCGAGCCCGGCGATTCAAAGCTTTCGCGTCCTTCGTTATACATATATATATATATTTAGTTGACTTCAAAACTATTATTCCGCTAGGCTAACCATTTTCTAATCAAAAGAATTTCCGCGACCGATACTGAAGCTTTATCTTCACCTCTTTTATCAAAATTCGAAAAATCTACTGAAAACCAATCGTCTCGTACTCTATGTACAGATCGGTATACTATATATGAACTTTTGTCATCTGATCTGAACAGATGCTGTACGCCATGCGGTATATTAGATAGGCTAAAAGGCCCTATATAGTATTATCAATCAATTCGAATTCCTGCAAGAGTTCTCTCTACTCCAATGATCCATCCAACCACTACCAAATATATATAAATATTCTATACGGTATATATAATATATCTTTGGCAAAACTGACTAGTTAGTAGAGTATTGCTGGGTCGGAATAGGTTGTTGTCAATAGGTTGTTGTCAATCATTGAGAAATTATACGCTTATTGAAACATCCTCTGCTGACACGATGATGGAAAAAAATGGTCATCCTAACCTTTCTCTTTCAGTCGATGTGCGCGTTAGGTATACTATAAAGATGTAAACAATGTCGATGATTCGATTGTTGGATAGAACGCTCTTATATCGTTCGATTCAAGTCTAGGTCCACACGAAAGCACATTTTTCCAGGTCCAACGGAAAGTTTCCCATTGATATCGTACGTGAGCCATTTTTTCCACGGGACCTGCAAAACGCATGCTTGTGGATGCAGCCTCAGGTTCATGCACAACGAGTTTTTCTAGTGTCTTTTGAAAGCAGAGAAATAATCCGAGATATTTGCCTCTCCGAATGACAGTACGTGAAATAAAACCGATTTTGTGGTTACGGCGGTCGAACTTGCTGTATACGAGAGAGTATTAGTGTCTCCGCGGCGGTATAGACACGGCTTTATCTACTTATATGTGTACTTGCCGTCGAGACACTACCGTATTATCTCTTGATTATTGCGCGTTTGCTGATTTTGTCATTGGTGCTCCAGCGTCAGATTTGTTCAGCGACAACGATGACGTGAAAAGGATGATGTCTATATATATATACTATAATACACACCGCCACTGGAAAATGTTCATTGTAACCTCTAGGCAATAATAGCGCCGAAACGAATCGGCAGTAACATACACGATACCTTCGCGCTACGTAATATAACATTGACAGTATTGAAAACTTGTTTTTTTGTCTTTTTTCCTTGGAAATTGAAACATCGCTTTAAGAGAGAGAGGAAACACTGAATCGACAAGAATATACCGCCTAGCAATGGGATTTATTGTTCTTATTTACAATAAACTATTCCGTGGTGGGGTTTGTCTCTTTATTAACCAAACGGATGACTATGGCAACCGGAAACTCGCGCCATCCGCTGAGATTCTTTCCAAAGGAAATTCTTCTCTCGCGGAAATAACTATCGAAGAGAGTCGAGATTATAATTTAGCAATCTTTCGCCAACAGTCCTTTTCCCAAAATGTCAGCTCGAATTTCGACGGTACACAGTCATCGGTTCGCCTGGAGGGATGCTTATTTATCGACGAGATACTACAACACGACAGATTTTTCTTTCTCGTTAACGAAGACCACACAAATGCGTAAAAGTTTTCGTAAAAAATTATCTCTAAGCTACTATTATTACGTCTCGATAACTCTTTTTTGCTTTTTTCGTATTCTGTTATTATAATATATATATATATATCATTCAATAATATACCGAAGGAAGTGTTTAATATCCTTAACCGCTACGGAGCGAGTATCACCCAGTAATAAAATTCGTGAAAAAGTAACCGTGGGGCCCGCGAGAGCCCCCTATCTTCTAAATTCGCTCGCGTTCATCGAATTTACTTCGATGCTCGCTATACGCGTTCTCGACTCGAGTCGATCAGGAAACCTTTGCCCGCTCCTCTGCGGAAGCCTTCTTTCTTTATCGTTCAGCAAAGAATTCTCGACCAACGGCTCTATAGCGGGACACGAAGAAAGCCTGGATACACACGAAACACGACTAGAGATTGTTTTCTTCAACTACGTTTACTACACTGTATGTATAATATTACGCGAAACATTGATTATACTGTACAACGAACAGCACCAATTAGGTTCTTTTCATTATTGCTGCTGCGTTGATATAAACGCTAGCGCGATACTCTCTCTCTCTCTTTCAGCCTGCATGAAACTGGAATATCTGAAATTTCTAAGCTGGAAGATTGCGTCGAGAATTAATTGCGGACGAGAAGGAGAAATGCTTCTTAACTCTGATTTATCATTATTATTATTTGAGAAGCAGGCGTCGGCTCACAACCGCGCGGTCTTAAGCCGATCCGCCTTTTCCGTGCTTGACGGGCGAGCTTTTATACATACGAGTTTATATTATATAATACATATATAAGCTAAGTGAATAAGTAGGTGGGTCGGTAAGTAGACAAATAAATACACAGGTGGACAGACGCGCATGCGCAGTGTTGATGCAATGCGAGTTATCATTCTTTCTTACGAGCCCTTTTCTCCTCCCATTATCATCATCCGGTTACATTCGTCCATCTCAACAGGGAAAAACATGACTTATGGGGCATCCGTCGTCAACGAAATTTCGTAGAAAAGCGGAGAAACGAGAAGAAATCTCTACATTGGCGGTAATCTTGCAACGACCACTCGTTTTCACTTGCTCACTTAGCGTATTACTGAAGGTATACCTATCGTACCCTAAATTCGCTTACGATAGTGTATTTTTAATAATCATCATCGATATCTATAAATTACATCGCCTATGATATATATATATATATATATATGTATGTGTATGTGTGTCCGTTAAACGTTACTTTAGAATATAAAATCGAATATACACCGTAATACAAGGGGTCTTTTGGAGCGACGTAAAATAGAACTTTGTAATTTGCGTTGTACACCTATATTTATACTATTTATATTATTTATATGCATTTGTGTAGATCACGCGAAGCGACTTAATTGTTCACGCGTGTGTAATTAGCATTCTCTCGTGGGGGTATCCTCGCTTCTTGAATATACATACTAGATAAAAATAGAGGTGGGCACATGCTCTCGCTCACTCACACACACACACACTCTCAACACACATTCAACGAACAAACTGACTCATTCTCAAGTACAGCACAAGTGCGCGAGAATAGGAAAAACGAGGTTTACTCTTGGCCACTTTTCTCGCATTTTTTTCCTTTTTCTCATTTACCTCCCCTCCCTCCCCCCTCTTCTTTTTTTACACATACACATACACACTCTCTTTCCTTGAAATTATACTCCAGGCTTCTCCTCTCTCATTCTTCCCTCAAAGTAAGCGAGAGCCAGGAATAAAATACCTACAGACGGTATACTGGTTCTTTTTCTTTAATTAGCTCGTTTCTTGCTTTCTTGCGTTACTTCTTCGTGTTCCCTCGTCAGTTAATAGAATTGTGCAGCACGTACGTCGTGCTCGAGAAATTGTAATTTTTGGTAAATGGATTGTTCCAGCGCTCATTTACTTATCTTTGGATCGGCTCAGTTTGTATCGATCGAAGGCGCTGTTAATTGTCGCGCTCGCCGTGCACGTTGACAGTAGCACGAAAAGGCGCGAGCGTCACGCGTGCACACGTGGCCCGGCCTCGATATTTTTCGGCCAGGCCAGTCAAAGCTTCATCGGCTCTCCGCGCGCTGGCAAAAACTGCAAGCGCAGTGCTTGGTCGTCATAGCGAATCCCCTCTCTGCGCACGTTTCCCCACTATATCATTCGCAAAAACGTAGCAACGCTAATTTTATTCATAATTCACCAGACGACTATCTTTGCTCCCAGCTTAATTAATTTTCTTTCGAAAAATTTGCAAGTACGAGCCTTGTTAAAACAACGCGCGATATAAATCTCTCGAAAGAATTCATTAATACAAAGCGTCCTTCTTTTTTTTTAACTTTCAAACAAATCTTTTTATGTCTCAAAGCAAAATTTTCTCTCCTCTTTTATTCTTTTGCGCGCGAAAATTTTGCTCTTTCTCTGGATTTGAGAATTTTCATATCGCTGAATGGAATTATTAAAGGATCGCGTAATGACATCAAAAAAAAAAAAAAAAAAGAAATGGACGAAGAAGAAAGTACGTTGGCGAATTAGCTGGATCGATTGGGACGATTCCAAGATGAAAAGTGCATATGTTAGCTGGAAACGTGACGGTTGACGTAAGGGGAGCCTCCAGGTCTCGGGCGTGTCGCGCAACATTTTACACCATCGCAATATTCGATCCGAGCCGTCAAGGTTGTCACTATATACGCTATACGCACCGTACTAAAATGGAAACAGATGCGAGCGTCATCGTCTACGAGCACGCGTAATTATAATCGGAGAAATCTGTTTTCATCCAAAGTTTCCTCCTTGCAAAACCACGAACCAAGATAAGACGCATCGCTCTCTTTCCCAAACTGGCAATTCCAAAGCGTAGACCCGATCTATAGTTAGGAAAATAAAATAGTATTTACAAATTTCGTATACGCTTTCGACCACCCTTCTAACGGGAGACCGCAACCAGGACTTTTTTTACACTCTTAAGCTCTCATAGGCACGTTTACCCCCATCCCCTCTCAAATAACAACGTTTTGTATCTTTTTGTCAATTAGCTTTTTATTGTTTTAATTATAAAGAAGTAACAAAGAATAAAATAATTTTATGATATTAGGATTCCCTCTCTCTCTCTCTCTCTCTCATGCTCTCACCCCCCTTCACAATCTTTCTCTCACTCTCTCATTCTTCCTTTGTCATTATATATATATATATATATATATATATGTAAATATTATATATCAATGCTATTTATATTATAATCGTTCACTTATTAAATGTCGTGGCAAATATATATATATATATATGTATTTATAGATATAAGGGTTTCATCTACCTTTTGCGCGGCGTTTTTCACTAATTATTTTTCAGATACCGCCATATCCTCCGACAGTATCGCTTTTCGAAGTCTTTTGTTGGCGCCATTTTTCGAGGAAATTTCCCAATAGGATTTTTCTTCTCCTCGCCCAACTTCGAAAAGTTTGTCTACGAGGGTCCACCCAGACTGGCCAATCAGACAAATTTCTCAGGTTCACGCACATTTCGCACGATTGGTCTATACGTGCTCTTTAACAGCATTAAAAAGTTTCCGTGTACGCGATAGGTTTTTTTGTTTTAATTCCATATACGCGAAATCATCGATGATTAAGCCGACGGGACGAGAATTAAATGACGAATAAACGTATGAATGCAGAAATATGGATGAATGGCCAGAGCATGGTGCAGGCGTGCCTAAACTCTAATTATTCTAGCTATCGGCTGTCACCCGTTCTCCAACACTCCGAACAGATGCACTAACGACTGAAAATCATCGCCACTAACCACACACACCAATTGCGTTTGCGAGCGGGCTTACGGAAAACGATCAATTATACCCTAATAATTCCTCTACATCTCGATTCTTCATCATTTTTTTCTTTTAGTCCAATCTATGCAGCTAATTCCATAATATGGATCAACTTATTTCAAGAGTTTTATCGATTTAATGAAATTCAATAAATCCCATAGAGACAATAGCAACACGATTATTCCATAAGATTTAATTAATTAATAACGAAGACTGTATTCGTAAGAATATAAGAATACGAAGAAGAAGAAGATGAAGAATTCGTAACTAGCACCCGCTCACCGGACGCTCAACTAATAAAAACTCGACAACATTGAACTATATCGAGAATTATCGGCTAGGATACAAAATTCCAACAACTAATTGGGCGCCACCTAGCGGAGAAACTAATGTGTACTAATACCAGGCGCCCTGCCCTTGACCTCACCGAAATCCTGGATCTAATCCGGTCCCAAGGACGAATCGCTTTATATCCTTGAAATCTCTCTAAACCTGCACTTATCCCTATTTCCTTCAAGGCGACCCAATTTCCTTCTCTCTATCTCTCCCTCTTTGACAATTAAGAAATATGCGAATGTCCATGCACCGGGACGAGCTTCAATCAGATGCTATTTCACGACTGATGGTACAGAATATGTGACAGCCATCTTCTTGCTGCCCACCGGAGAGACACGAGTCGCAAGAAGAAATTAGGTCGCCATTTTGTCAGGTAGAACGATGAAGAAGCTGCAAGCACTGTGGACTCGAACCAGGAAGTAATTAATCGGCGCCACCCTCGTTCACCACTTTTATAAGAAACCAAGGAAATGGCTAGACAAAAATATTGCTCATTCTCTCTCTCTCAGACACGCACCTCTATCAAACATTTACTCCATTCGCATAGCACAACACGCTTTTCTCCAAATTTTCACATCGACACTGTCAACGAAATTGTAGCTTCGCGCTGGGTCAGTTGAAACTTCCGGCGAACAAACGCAGGACTCCCAGTTTCTTTCCAGAGGAATTATTCCATCGCTGTGATTCCGATTAATGATACAATGGCCAGTGTCTCGAGTGTTTTTTTTTTTACAAATTGCAAATATACACGTGTATATGAGTCGAAATTTGGAATAAAATAAGCAGATAAAAAGGGTGGTGGGCAAATGAATAAAGTCTGCGGATGGAAGTGGTAAGATCCATTTGTTGGACGGCTGTTATAGCTGAGTAATGTTTATGGCCACGATAAATGATAATTAAATCGTAAGGCAAAGGGTTAAATAGGTTGCTGGGAGGCATTCGATGAATCCGGCGCAATCTGGGAGCCGCACGCGTTCGTTCAAGTAGCATCGACCAGTACTGTAACACGGACAATTTCCATAGACCATTGACCTCGACGATCACGACTCGACTCTCCGCACGTTTTACTCGAGTCCCCGTAATATCGATGCGGTGTATATATGTACGCCTTTGGCTTCTCATCGAAAATAACATCCATCCCGTTCCCAGGCAAATTATCATCAAAATAATATCGTGGAATCGTGTCCATATGTATTAGCTACATCTCTATGTATAACACATATACTCCACGTATACGCTGCTTTATATACATTGCATACTATACGGAGGTATAAATAATACGTGATGGAAGAAAATAAAAGGTACAAAACAATATTGATTAATGAAAAGTATAATAATAAACAAGCATTGACAAAAAGCTGCAGAATACATACAAAGGTACAAATCAGGGAGTAAAATAATTTCATTCAGTAGCTTATAGAGAATTGGGTAAAAAAATGTATGCGTGTGTGTTTGTGTGTACGTGTGTCGTGTGGTGTGCTTCGATTAACAATCCTTTCTTTTTTTTTTCTGAAAAAATATCTTTAGTAGTGCCGCTCTCGATCAACGAAAGGACTATTAGAGACTGTTTGATAATATGTCACGAGTGTTATATTACTACGAATCGTTCTCCCTTATTTCCTTTCGTATTTTCCTTTTTCTCTCTCTCACACACACACACTCCCTTTCTCTCTCTCTCTCCCTCTCTCTCTCTCTCTCTCTCTCTCTTTCTCTCCCCTTTTCGTCTCTCGTGCGCACAACACTGTTCCGCGACTTTTTATGCTTCCATATTTATATATGTATATAGATAGGTTATGTATATAAAAATACAAAAAATAATTTACAAAATGATATTATAAGTATATTACACGCAAGTCGATATATACGAACGGAGAAGTGTGTGTCGATTGACAAATTTCAAGAAACGCTCCGTGGCGATCTTTTTTTTTGCATTACACTATCGTATATTAACAAAATATAATAGAGCGGTGTGTATTTGTGTATACTATGTATGTATATATATATATGTATACAATATGTAAACGCACGTGTGTCTAATATATGTATAGTAATGTTATGTTTTCTTCACGGGTCGTATAAATAAGAAACGAACAAATTTCTTCGATAATTAACAGACTAATTATGCAGTTATATCAAACCACTGTATTAACAAAAATATATATATATATATATATATATATATATATTTACTATATGTATGTGTATTTGTGTGTGTAACATATATACCGTACGTATATAGGTATATATATTATATTATCTGCGCGCAGTATTTTTCTACGCGGGTAATCAAATATTATACAAAAACAACAATAACAAACTATCAAAAAAAGGTGTGAAAAGAAGTCCTTAAGAGCTAATTTCTGTTTTATCCGTCGTGGATCATTGATCGCCGGTGGCGGCGAGTCCGCTGGTAAACGACGCTTTGCACGATTGTTTATCGTGATTTACATAGAAATAGTAAATAGCTTGGCAGCGGTGACGGTAACGCCTTGCCTTCGTACAAAAATAAAGGAACAAAATCTAAAGCCAACGAAAAATACACATATATCGATTGCTAAAAAAACAAAAGTTTTCTCAATGATGTGAAGGGTTGCCTATATATGTACCATACACACGTATCATATGGTATATGGGCTGGCGATCTCTCTCTCTCTCTCGCATAAACAACAACTTGACGCAATTCTTACCGAATGCGAGCTCCAGGCAGTACGTACACATCCGGAATTACTGAACTTGCTGGCGGAAGCAACATTCGATTCGGTATCGTTGCCCGAATGGACACGCGTGCGCGGTGTACGCTTCTCAAAGCTCCCCGATGTTATAGACGTGCAAATAACGATAATCAAACTTTTGTGTTTTTCTCTTATATGAAATAACGATGAAAATAAGAAGAAGGAAGGAATCAACATAAGAAGAAATGAAATACGAGGCAGTATGCGATTCTCAATAGCCGACACGTACGCGCACAATTTCGCATTTCTCCCTCTCTCTCCCTCTCTCTCTCTCTCTCACTCACTCACTCACTCACTCACTCTCTCGTTCACTCGCGCGAATCACACTCACGCATTCCTGCAAATACTCGGTAAAAGCCTCTCGCTGTCTCTTTTTCGCTTTCCTAGTAACGACGATGCGGGGTTACGGGGGGCCTGAGGAAAGGGCATTAATTAACAATTATACTTAAGATGCACTTACACGATTAACGAAGTATTCAACACCAAGAGAGTGTGACTTGAATAGGGTACAAAAGTTGGATTCTTCAATTTTTCTCTTTTCGTAAGACCGATCCTCTTCGATCTCAATCGAGCCTTCGACGTGGCGTCTCGCGTTACAGGCGCGATCGACTCGTCCATTTCCGGTCGCGCGCAAGAAAGTATAATAAGTTTTTCCTTATTAGAGCACCTTCGACCGACCGGAAATCGACCGATCGACACGCTTCTCTCGCTGTAACCCAATTACAGCCACGTACGCGCTAATTCTGTGTTTATGCACTATTATTACATTGTTGTAGTTATATATATATATGTATATACATCGGTTATAATATGTATTTAGTTTACATTCAGCAAGTAGTTAAAGTATTGAAAAATATATATGTAATTAATTACAAATCTAATTATCATCTTGTTAATTCATTACTTGGTAGAATAATCAATCATCTTTGTTTTGTTTTTCACTTGTCGGCCGTGTGTTTACGTGTGAGTGTGTTGTGTCTTTCCGCGCGTGTACTCACGTTTAACAAGTGCGTACCGGTGCATACTCGAGCAGGAGTTGGCGCGTTTTACAATTAATTAAATTGGTTCGGATTCCATCGCGCGAATCGATTCTTCTCGCCGTCCTTTTCTCTCTCTCTCTCTCTCTCTCTCTCTCTCTCTCACTCTCTCTCTCTCTCACTCTCTCAAGGGCACATTCTCTAGGTTCTTCTTCGTACTATCTATAAAGGACTAGGGGAGAAACGACGAATTTCCTTGACTATTATTATTGCACGTTACGTCAGTACCCGAACCTACGTGTATAATTCTTGATTTTTGGTTTATAGCGCTGCTCAACGGCGGAATTAATTGGAGGCAAGTGTGGGAAGCTTAACGAGGGTATGAGGTGCTGCCAGAGTTTGGGTATCGCTCGGCTTTCGAGGGGCCTCGCGCAAATACTGGCTTTGCAGGTGCTGGCACGGTCGTGCGACGCCGATAAAACTAGACAATACTTTTGCTCCGACAATGAAGCAGCTGGTACATGTTTACCACCATTCTAGTCGCGATAAACTATACGAAAAAGGCCATTGTACGCTTCGTCCGGATCTTTCCTGCGTGACTAACACGCCTCGACCTTCTATGACACTCCGGGACAGCAATATCATCCCTGTATACCTCTTCGGCCACTGGGTATCCTACCCTTCTCCACTACGAGATACTCTCCTCCCAATGTTTCTTTAATTTAAACTCCAATTGCCAATTTCCCTCGTTAAGCTTCCACTGCATCTCTCTCCTCTCTGTCTATACCTTGCATTCCCCTCCCCCCTTCGACACTCTAAACGCAGAGAAAGCTATTATATCTTAAATTGCATTGTGTGCAGTTGTTTTTGCTTATATCTCTATGATATTATACGAATTATACCACGCTTATTTGTTTTCCATTTAACGTAAAGACAATATCGACCGCTATTTATAGACACATGATACCTTAAAGACAGTTTTTTTTCTCTCGCTCATACGTGTATCCTTGTATTGTTGTGTGTATGCGTTTTTACCACTGTATTACGTTTTAACATACTTTTACTTTCGATTAAATCTATTCAAGGGGGGGGGGGGGCAGGGGACTGGTATGCTTAACAGTACGCGGCGTATACTTGTTTTCCGAGCGCGCGCGTGTTTACGTTTATCTAACTTATAAGTCCATGTTACAAGGGGAAAGGAAGGGGTTGGAAAACTATCCATAACTTTTCTCGCTTACAAAGTGTCCGTACAATCGTATCGTAAATGTTTAATATTATTATATATTTTGTGTATCTCAATGCGTCTTCCTATCATAATTAATCACACCTCTTCGTCCTCTCAAACAGATATACCGGTCTCTTTTGCACAGCGACCCACTTTCGGTCGTTCTCTCTCTTGCTCTTTCATTCAACTTATCTATTTTTATGTGATTATTTTTTTTCTTTTTTTTGTCATTTTGCTTTCATTTAAGAGTATACATCGTGTTTGATTCTTCGCTAAGCTGAGCCTCTTGTTTCGAGCCGAGATCCAATTTGATTCGCGATTTATTGCAATGGTCGTCGAAATGCCTGCTATTCTCCACCTCCCCCCACAATTTTTGGTCAACCTTTCGCGCGTGCGTTTCATCCTTCCCCCTCGAATATCTCTCCTTTCTTCTCTATTCACTTTCCTTCTTACTTTCTTTCTTTTTTTTTTGCAATAAGATCAACCGATGGATAACGGCATCGCCAAACTCGCCCGTAAAAAGCCTCGTGGTCGTTTCAAAGATTTCAACGAGGTTCGAGGGGTGGGTGGAGGGGGTGGGGGAAGTCGAACTTGGCGAGACTCGAAACGTTTACAGGATCTGAACACTGGCAGGGGTGTAGCAAGAAAGTTCTGGCAATCGCAGGCGAATCCCTCGTGGAAAAGTTAGTCGAGCGGATGAGAACCGCTGCAAGCTCCTCTCCGATCGTTGGATTCTCTCGATACGCTTCGTCGCCCTTTCTCCTCGCTTTTTTTCTCTTTTTAACAATAGCAGGTACTAGCATAGCTACCACAGTCGTACGTATCGTTAATAGTTACAATTAAGTTCTGATATTATTAGTCTAAAAAGGGTATCCAGCAATCTCCCCCCTCCCCCCTCCCTCAATCTTCTACTATTTTGTCCCCCACCCCACCCTCCCCGTCCCATCCCATCCCAAATTCGATATCCCATCACGCTCCGCGTCACTCTCCAATACCTTTGAAACCACCAGATTCGCAACTGGCTCGATCGACGCAACCGGAAGTACGCCGCCGATTTCGACGAAACGACGTCGCGAGATCGCTGGAAGCTACGAGATGAGTAGAAAAAAATTTTTATAAAAATCTGTGGTAAGAAAAAGCCATAACGGTGTCCTCGATTGCGAAATTATGCCAAGACGCGGTTAGCGATCGTTTTGCGAGACTAATTTCGGGTGAATCGCGAGGACTCCGCGATACGTCGGTCCTCCGATGCAGCCCTGCGTACTTCCGGTAAGCGCCAGTTCTTCGTCACCAACCACCACGACGGGATACGACGGTTTCGAATACTTTTAGCACCTGGTGCCGAAGCCGCGAGGCACCTTCCGAAATATCGGGAAATCCGTGGAAATTTTTCACCACGCTCTCTCGAAACTCCTCTGCACGGATTATTCCGATATACGATCACTGCAGGCTCGTAATCCAATCGGCTGTACGCGATTCGCGAAAGTAGCAAGGTTGCCAGTGTAATTTCTCAATGGACAATTTTCTGATTCGGTTTGCTGAGAAATTTATGAGGAACCAAGTTAAAAATTTCTCTGCTATACATAGAAACTCGCAATTATCGAGTACGATAATTACTCGGGTATAGACTCTCGTTAATGGGAAAGTACGGAATGGTGGAAATTACGCCAGCAACGAGACTACGAATCGCGATAATTTTCTTTGTCCTCGTCCATTCCTCTCTCTGCACGGTTCGCTCTTCTTTCTCGCTCCTCTACGTACTACCGCATTTATTATAAAAATAAAATGTAAACTCGTACCGCGAGGAAGAGTTTTCCAAACGGTTGAGAAGCAGCGAGATCCGCGACGAACGGATAGCGAGAGCAGGGTCAGGATCCTCATCGCGCCTGATCGATCCATCTCTACAGGTTGATCATTCTTCCAAGGTCCGGGGATCGATCGATCCTCCCCTCGCTGGATCCTTCAACGCGTTTCTCGCAACTGTTTTTTTCGTGTGTGAACGTGTGCTCCTCTCGTCGACAGTGGACAAGTAGTAGTAATAGTAGTATAATAGTAGTTGTAGAGTAGCAGCAGTAGTAGTAATATTTGTAGTAGTAGTAGTAGTAGTAGTAGTAGTTGTAGTAATAATAGTATAGTAATATATTAAAGGTTAGTTCCTACAGTTTCGCGAGAACCCGTAAAGTGAGTGCATTCCGAATATAATACATAGGCTCTACAGATATATCAATATCAATTCTTCGACTATACCAGTGAAAAAATAAATTATTACACGTTGGTAATATCTGTGTGTCCGTGTGACATGCGTGTCCATCTTGCGAGTGTGTACGAGTGGGTATAGGTGATTGTGCACATACGTGTGTCCTCGTCGTGTGTTCTCGTGTGTGTCCTGCCGCGAACATCATCAGTGCTCTCTTGGTTGGCGTCGTTCCATTCGACGTATAGGCGTTAACAACGCGCGTTTCCGCCTGATCAATCGCATCGCTCGGAAGTTGCGAGCTTTTATCAAAGAAACGCCTCGCGCTGGTTATATCGGGTCTTCGGCTGGCGCATAGATTACATATATATATATATACTATACACTGCGTAATACGTGTGTAGCCCTACCTATTCCTCTTCATCTACCCTTTACATCCAGCATCCCTTCTCGAATACGAAAAGCTCGCTTGAAACGGCCTACTGCTCATACTTCTATATCTGCCGGTCTCTTTCTACAGTCTCTCGGTTCACCGGTGCCAAAACCTTGGCCGCCTACGTCCCGGGGACGTCGAAGAACAAAATCCTAAGGAAATCCAGTTTCGTCAGTGGGATCGGGCGCAAACGAGGAGGGGGGACGTGATTTGTTGCAATTTTAGGTACAATGGTACATCCGATTCCCGGTGACCCTATCGGAGACTTGAACGAGTGGGAAGCGACATCCTTCGAAGGACGAGCCTCGGAAGAGTCGGCAAGGTTTTTGGGAGGGTACGGAGAGACTCAGAGGGGACCGCGGTCCATGTCCCTTGTCGAAGAGCCGCGTCGATCATGATAAACGGGCAGTGCGCGCAGCACGTTGTCCGGTGAGATGCGCGGGGTGTTAGTTGGCTACCAAGAGGTGTTGGTATTGGCTCGCAGGATAAGGAGCGACCGAGCCCAGTCCGAAATTGTTGAGACCGTCGACCAGTGCGTTCTTGTCCTGCTGCTGGCTGGATCCGGATACGTTGTTGCCCGTTGACGAGGAACCGATTGGTCCCAGATTAGCCGTACCCTGGGAACTTCCGTTTCCGGCTGCGGTGCTCGAGTTGTTAACGCCGCCCCCGTAGAACTGGTGACCAGCGATCGTGCTTGGGTCCAAGTAGGACGATGGGAACTTGGCACTGGCGTACAGATCCGCGGGTAGGTATCCGCCGTGGCTCGAGGAGTCGAACAAGTTGCGCTGAGGGAACTGAGGATGGTACGCCGGTCCGTGTTGGAAGAAGTACGCGCTTGGATCCGTATGCTGCTGACTACCACCACTCGCACCACCACCGTTACCACCACTTGCACCACCGTTACCACCACTACTACCACCCCCACCGACTATTCCTCCGGGTGAAAGACTGCGGCCGTTGGGTGAGTTCTGCGACACTGGTAAACTCCCCACGTTCCCCTGTTGCTGCTGCTGATGCTGCTGTTGCTGATGCTGATGGTGATGATGGTGATGATGAATCTGTTGCTGCATCGCGCGTTGCTTTATGTAGTTCGAGAACTCCGTCGGTGACATTCTGAGAAAGTACAGTAATTTCAGGTTAATCGAGGGATTATTGGAGAACGACCTTGCGTAAAAGTTTCTGCGAGCTTTTGGAAACGTCTCTAGTTTTGCACATAAGGAATTAAGTCTTGCTGGGATAAGACGGAGTAAGAATTTTACGTCCGTGGGGTCTGGATGATTTTAAATGGTAGATATATAGACATATAGCACAGCAGTGCATAGAAATGACACGTAGAATGTGTATGCGTGTACCTGTTAGCCCGTTTGCTGCTGGTCTTGAGCTTGGTGCTGCCAAACTTGGTCTGAGCGAAAGTGGCGGTGGTGAAGGTCAGCGGAGCCGTCGTCCTCGGTATGAAGGCCGGTACCGGGCTAGGCGAGCCCTTGAACGAGCTGGTGATGGGCGTTGGCGATGGCGCCGAAGACGAGCCAGAACCGTGGCCGCTCTGCTGGTTGTTGGACGAACCGTTGCTGGCGTTGCTGCCCAGGGAACTGGGGAACGGCGAGGTGGACTTGGGGCTGAAGCTCAAACCTCCGAGGGAATTGCCAACGGCTTCGATTGGCATGAAGCACTGGGCTTCGGGGTTGAAGGTCTTGGTGACCTCCCGGTCAGCCGAGGTCTCGTCGTGGGGATCACCGGTCTCGGAGTACAGGATCTTCACGGCGTTCATCTCGCCGATGCGGTAGCTAACCTCCCCGGGATCCACCCAGACGGCCAATTCCGCGGGCAAATTCTCCAGAATGTCCTGGATAGGCACGCCACTCTCCTTGGCGGCTTTCTCCAGCACCGGGTCCACCGGATCCCCGGTCTTCAGGCATCTGAAGGCCGAGCCCTTGAACGGCTTCTCCGGGTACCAGTGACCTTTGAACTTGTCCTTCAACGCCTTCTCGAGCTCCTCGCCGAAGATGTTGACGCGTCGCCGAGGTAGCTTATTGTACAGATAGGATATCACGAAGTTGAGCGCCACCTGCACCTCGATGTGCATCTTGGCCCTCGTGCTGGGTAGAATCTTCGGGCAGTTTTCTGTCGCTGGCACCGAACACCGAGCTCGTCGAGTTGATCGGCCGTCTTGGACCGACCGGGGATCAACGATGATCCTTGATACTCTTCCTGCACGCGAGTTGCAGGACTCTGCTCTAGCGCTCGTCTTTGGAGCAACGTTCTCCACCCCCCCGATAAGCTTCCCTCTCTCAATGATGATGGATCTGTAATGCAAACGTTTGAAATCTTTATATTAAACTTGCCTCGTTTCCTGCCAATTTAAATATTTTTTCCTCAAAATATCAATAATTCCCTTCCGAACATTCGTTTCGCAATTCGAGAGAAGCTCTCCCGGTATATTTTAAATGCCTTTACTATATACGTATATATATAGTAGTGTATAGGAGAAGCGCGACAGCTGGCAGTGCATCGGCGTTGCACGCATCAGCAAAGTAGACGAAAGCAATAAAAAGGATTACTCTTAGTGCTTACTCGAGACCTCGAGAGTGCCTATATCTTCCACGGGAACATGGTCGCAATTGCGGAAGTCGCTCTCTGAATAGCACTGACTTAGAAAGCTCTACTACCCTCTTTTTTCTCTTTCCTTTCTTTATATCGCCACCGTGTATACGCGTCTCTCACTCTCCATCTTTCACCCTTCGATCAAGCTCTCGCCGCGCTCCATTTCTCCTTGTTTTTCTCATAGCTCTCCGTCCTCCTCCCTCATATTTCGCGCTTTCTCTCTCCCACCCCTCCCTTTCCAACCGTTGAGGATTCCTGGGCGTCTACCAAGAGACGTGCCATCGTTTATATATTCGTCTATATACCACACACATATATACTGCACAGTATACACGTCCCTCCATCTCGGATCTTCGAACTCGATTCCACCCCTTTCGATATTATTTGCGAGAAAAATAAGTTACGTAGAATTAATGCAATTGTTCCTAAGGGATTAAGCAGTAGCACGTGGCTCAGTTTTTAAAGAGAGTAACAAAGTTGAAAATTTGATTCGACTCGTACGTGAATTATTGTTGCTGTTAGAATTTTAGCGGTTTTCTCGTACTTTTGCCAGGAGAGGAATATGTAGGTTAAAGCGAGCCGGTATGTGTACTCTACACTACTTCTAATAGTAGTACGGCCACGGGGGTGTAGGTATTGATCGGTCGACAGGGCTCCGGAAGGTTCTCAAGTTAAAAATACACGGCCTTGCGAGTCGTGCTTGGCGGACCAAGCCATGCGAAATGCTGCAATTTCCTTTACCCTGATTCTCCCGTGATATTAGTCTCTATCGTGTTACCAATAGATCACCCTCTATTCCAAAATCATCCCTCATCCGGAATTTCCAATCGATTTTACTTTCAATTCGTAATTTTCGCGGCGATAACTAAACGCAAACCTCTATTACTCCACGATACGTATAGCAGCGACTCAAATTTCTAATCCCTCCCCTTTCTATTTCAAAATATATATGGTATATATATAACACTAACTCTGCTGCACATCTACAATTTCTAAATTTAACACAGTTCCATGACATCCGTTCTATTTCAGAGGCATTGTAGTAGTACTCGTTGCTCGAGCATGATTCTCTCGCGGAGTCCTAAGACTCCGCGAGAGCCATACGTTATAACGTGCACGAAGAAAGTTTCGTGACTGGAATGATCGATCGGACGATTTATGAATTAATTATGGCTTCTTTGGGAAACAATGCATGGTGTTTCCAAGGCGAATACTTGGAGAAACTGTGTGGCCCTTTGACAAAAGGAACGAGGGTCACGCACCCGACGATGGTACTACTGCATGGGACTCGGAATGTGGGCAGTCAGAGAGAGAGAGAGAGGAGAGAGAGAGAGAGAGAGAGAGAGAGAGAGAAGTATGTCCTTAGGAAACGGAGGAGTAGTGAATGGAGCACGAGACCCAATTGACTGGACATTACGCATCGACCTGTCCTTGTCAAACCACTTGGACAAGCCGGTTGGCATTGTCCCCCATTAAGCAGCCACACAATTATTCAGTTTTTCGCTCTCTTTTCTCGCTCGCGACCCATCGCCCTTTACGAGTAACGCCTACAAAAGCTACTTTTTCACTGCCAATTAAAATCAACTTCTTCCTGTGCTCGATATTACAACCTTCCCTCTACACAACGAACATTATTAATGTAATCGTTTAACAAAAGCTGCATCAGGCACTTGATTCAAAGCACCTATTTTATAATATATATCGACGCATATGCCCAGTATTATTATTACATTGTCACGTTTCATCGATCTGACGTTGGTATGGGTCAGTTTAAATGTACTCGTGTGCAAATCGGGTCAAGATACCACCGAGACTTTTCGACGACCCAGCAGCGCTCTCTCGGAATTTCTGAAAATTGGAGCGATGAGATAATCGTGTTATTAATCGAGAAACATTTCGAACAATTATTCTACAAACTTTTTCTTTCAAGAAATGGTTAAAACTCGTTTGGTTTTAAATTTTCGATAAGCCAAAGGTATAAGTACAAACATACACACACACACATGTATATAGAGAAGAGTGAAAAGTGGGTTAAGGTTGTAGGCTAGCTAGCGCTGTACTTTGAGATAACGTTAAGCTTTGGCGAGTATTGGCAATGCCCGTCTAGTCTATTCGGTAGTCGAATCATTGAACCCGAAGAGGAACCGCTGGCCAGCTGAGGCTGTGATTACTCAACTCTGACACGGATGCCACAGTTGAGGGTCCAAAGCTTACGTAACGCAAGTTCGCATTATACAAACCAACTGGCCACGTGGCGCTGCGTCCGTTCTGCCTTTCCTATATGTATAGTACATATATTTATACCTCATCAGCACCTTCGCTTTTCTCCACGCTTAATAAACAAGCCGTTTAAGCCCATTACGTTTATACGCCTGAGCTGCTAAACCCAGGAAAACACGCAATTTGCATATACACATACACACGTATATATATCGTCGATCGATCGATCGGTCAATTAACGCGTTCAGATATCTCCCAGAGATATCTCCTCCATGTATACACGATATACTTCTGATTGGGAAATCCAGATCCACTTGGCAATTCTCCGTAAGTCTCTAATCGCTTCAGATAAATCGTGTGGCACACTTGATCGTCGATCGAGTGTATCTGTGCGGGGGAAAATATTTCTTATTAAAACGCGAGATTACCGAAAATACATAAATTCAAGAAAACAGGAAATAGAGCGTGGATAAGGACTGCTCGCGCGCGCCTTTTAGATAAGTGTCCTAAACGTAGTATTTATCAGGTTTGCTCGCTAAAGCTATCTTTTCATTCTTTTTACACGAGAGTTTGCTAAAAAAAAGACTTTCCAGGTGGATCAGATATTGTTTTTTTTTTGCTTTTCAAAGTGGATGGTGATTTTGATGAGTTGGCGGAAACGTTGATGTCTCTTGAAAATCTCCGAGGGAATGCAGACTCGACTGTCATGCTCGTGGAAGACCTCGTGAACTCTGACCTTACTTTCAGGAGCTAACGAGCCGTACTATAATATTGGTAAACCTTGACTAAAATACACATGGAAATTGTGTTACTTCCGATTCGTTCGTCGTAGAATAAACATGTGCAAGCTTTACCAAATTCCAGGGGTCGTAATTAATTGCCTTTTTTTATCTCTCGTCAGAGAGCGTGCGTGGTGAGTACAGCAGCGGAGGATAAGAACGAGGATCGTGTAATATTTTGTTCCAGTTTAAACGATTACAGAATTCTGTTGCGTAAACTAAATCGTGCTATCGTTTCTCTCTCCCATTTCTCTTTCCCTCACGCTTTGCCCTCCCCACCCCTCTCTCACTATCACAGTAACGCGGAACTACGCGAGCCGACAGATCAATACGACACAGCCTCTGCAGACACGGGCGCTGCTGCTCCAGATAACAAACGGAGGATCTACCCCGTGAGCCTCTGCTTTAATAGTGTCCACCTTCTTACCAAACTATTTTTATAGACATCCAAACGACTAAATTAACAGTTGCTCATTCGATCGTAACAATTTCTGAATTTTCAACTTTGGTGGAGAAAGATGCTCCAAAGATCATTTTCTTCGAGCTTCGTTTGGAATTGATTAAAGAGTGATCGAGTTTTAAAACTACTTGGAAGCTTCGAACGTTTACTATTTCTTATTCGGGTACGTTCACCACGAGAGAAATCTCGCATTTGCAAAGCTTCTTTTAGGTGACAGCTGTAATAAACAGAGGACAATTCAATGCGAACGGGCCAAGAGGCACGTGTGATTAAAAAAATAAATAATCAATGTGCTCTTGACACGAGAGACAGAAAAGATCTTGAAAAGTGCATCGACGGAGAATAATCTATGAGAGAGTGTGTCCGAAAGTTTTTTTAGCAAACTGCAGGAGGAGAGAGAAAGCTGACCGGAGGTCAAGTACGTTCCCCACCCAGGCGCTGGTCGTCGAAGCCTCGAAAATACGTAATTTGAAAGCTGTCACTTTCCAATCTTATGCATTTTAATGCAACACTGCGCTATGCACTCGCTCGCTCCAAACCAAATACGTTTTTTACTGGAGAACATCTCAAAGGGGAAAGTGAATACATTCCTTGCTACGTTGCGCAATCTCACGTTGAAGGTGTTATATTTTGGTCTTTTAATCTTGTTACGTAATATTAATTATTAATTCTCCTCCTCCGTAAACTCGTTTACGGATGCAGGGAAGCTCCAACGGTTATGCAGCTGGTTTTATATCGCGATTCCTATATGCAATCACCTAGCTCGAGTCCAAACACTTTTAACTGCGATGATTTTATTAATTTTAAACGCTTCGTTGCCTCGTGATAATTCGAGTGTGTTAACAAGCGGTAACTATAAACAACCGTGGATCAATCAACGTGTAACCTTGACAGTTACACAGCAGCCACGTGGCATTTGTGTACTCTCAAACCGAAAATGTCTTATTATTGTCTACGTGAAATTTGCATTCACCTATAACTACGCGCACAGTCTTATCGACACAGGCTTTCCAAGCTGCTCGTCGATTTCTCGATAAGGTCGACGACGAACGACCTAAATTCGGCTTATCCGATAATCGCTCACTGGCCGTTAATCCGTGTCAAGGAGCACCATGGTAAACATCTGCCTAGTATAATTTTGTCCGTCGAATCCAACAATTTCAAGAGGTGGCTTTTATACAAAAAGCTGTGGAAAATCATCCAAATCTTTTTTCTTATTTCCATCGAAAGGATTAATCGACTGGGTCGTTGGTCCGTCCATTATTGATTGAAAAGATAATTCGAGCAAAGCTGAAACAAATTTCACATCGACGTATGTAACTATATATACCTAATAAATACGCAATGTCCTATTGGAAAACGAACGTCGCATATTCCGAAATCCCCGAGAATGGATGCGAATTGTAGGAAGAGTTTTACGCTCTCTACCACGAATTTTCTTGAAAATTTGCTTTACAGATATATTCCCCATTCGTTTGCAAGATTTGTTTCGTTTGAAATTGCTGGAAATTGCAAGTTTTGTCTTGGCGTGTTTCTGCAAGTAATACAGCTTACGTGGATATATTTAATAAAAAGAGGCCTTTTAGGGTCCTGTGCTGTTCTTGGTGTAAGGTGAAAAGTATCTTCCAGGGTAGGCAAAGGCGTGCAGAGGGGATTGATCGATATGGAGAATTCCTGGACTTTGGTTACACTCAGCTGACACCGAACCTTCTCGATTCAACCCTCGTTTTAATACCGATGCTATCCAAAGCAAAAAAACTTAGCTGGAACCCTCCGAATTCATACCTGTAATATTGTATAAGTAACACGAGTCCCTCTTCATAAGTGAGAGGGAAGATTGTAGATGCGACCCTCCTCACCCCAAAGGGTCTGCACAGTAAAAGAAAGGACTCTATCATTCTGATATCTCACCGATAAATTTTCCAATCATTCGTCAATCGAGATTTCTTGCTGCCTCGTATTTCGATCCTCCTAGCTCCCTCAGGAATATTGTCCACCTTGGGTGTTGAACCTTACCCCACTATTTACTATCTGAGAAATTTTCCAAATCAACCACTCTCTGTGTAAATCAATAATTTCTATGCGCATCTTCAACTACAAATAATAATATCTTATGGAATTAAAGTTTACTTAAACAATTATTCATCGTGTACAATATCTGTGTGTTTGGAGGAAAATTGATTTATAAATATTTCAATTCCAAATGATATTTTTGTTTGTAGAAAATAATTTTTGCTTGGTATATTGGGTTCGAAATTAATCATCGTGTCCAAACCAACAATTTCAGCTAGAAAATGCTGATAGAATTGGGAATTTAGATAAAAATTATTCTTCGTAATCAATATATAGTACACGATTGAGGGAAGATATTGATCTACAAAAACCTTTTCCGACCGATATTTGCAAATAAACTTATATTAGTAATTAGCTTTTACATAAAAAATGATTCTTCGCATCCAATCTAGAATGCGCATAATTAAAGAGAGATATATTGATGGAGAAAAAAGTTGTGACCGCGATACTTGCAGAGAGATAGAGTTGGAGGATAAATAAGGTTTTGCTTAGCGGATTAAACGAGTGATAGCTAACCGTTTATAGTCGCGCGTCGATTTTCTCGGCACAAGCTAGAGGTTTTCACATGGCTATAATAATCGGTTGGAACGAGAGGGTCGTTGCGTCGTAGGTGGAAACAAATGATCTTGTTATTAAAAGGGAGTCGCGAGCAGAATGACCAACGCTGCGCGCGTCTATTCTCTTCTCGCTTTCCATATACAGTGGATTTGGTCGAGTAAGGAGACTCTGCGAAAGGATGCAAAAGGTGGAAAAATAAAAGTTGTTGGTGCTAGCACGGACGCGATCGATACTCTTCTGCCTGTATACAATAAACGTATACCCAGCACCAGGGACATAATGCTCGTTTCTTCGCTATCAAACCTCCCCCCCCCCCCCCCCCCCCCCCCCTCGTTTTTTTCTGCTGATTTATTTTCTGCCGGAGGTAAAATAAAATGCATCGTTAGACTCTCGTCCGCAGGATCGTTCAGGAAACCAATTCGGTGTCCCAGAGCGAAAAATTCGCAAGATTCGTGTGTGTGTGCTTGGTAATATAATAACAATAACAATTTATGGAGTAATTCTCGAATGACCAAGTGTCTCTGGCATAGGGTAAATAAAATCTTGAGCGATAAAAGGGAGTTAATTGATACGTGGTGAGTTTTACCGTTGCTGCTCCAATTAACGACTCGTTATTTTATGCAATAAAAAATTGCAGCAGGGAGAGAGAGAGAGAGCGGGAGAGAGAGAGAGAGCGATCCTTATCGGTTATACCTTCATTCTTTTGTTTTCTTGGCTCTTGCTCGCAGGGCGAAAGGCGAAGCATGACTTTGGCAAAAAATTACGTGGCTCGAGGTGTTTTATGCGTAGTACACGCTCGTTTACCATCACCGTGCGTGCGCAAGCTCCGGCAAGAAGAGCTTGGAGAAAGCCGGGTGACTCGACTCTTCGAGTTTTAAATTTATAAAAACTATCCTCTGTATATATATATATATATATATATATATAGACAAGGCATCTTGGGAATTTCAATATAAAGGGGAATTCGGTTCGATGGACTTTTTATACCTTTCCCTCGGCCTTTCATCCACGTCATATTTGCACTAAAATTTTCGCGCGTCGCTCATTTTCTTATCCGTATCGCAGGCCGGGATCTGTTTACGTAAGAGGTATCAGAACGCGCCGCATTCTAACGCGCGGCGGTCTATTTGTGTCGTCTGCTCCTCGAAATCCCAACTCGCAGGTTAAAGCAGACACCAAGCGTACCTAATTTTATATTCGGAGCAAAAACTCCGGCGTCATTGCCAAACGGAGCTCGAGACGATCAAATTCTGGCCCGTTCATCTGTCCAGAATCGCACAATCGGATCTCACTCTGTAATAATAACCATATTTATAGAATAAAAGCGGCAAAATCAATTTCCTTCGACGCGAGACAACTCTAAAATTATGGAATCCTCGCTTATCGTGCCGAGGAATTCAGGGAGGAACGCGCTCGACTCTCCTCTCCCCAAGTCAATTCGATCGATGATAAATAACGAGATTAAACAAAATCAAAAAATTACATTTAACTTTAAGCTGCTCTTCCGGAAAGAGCACTCGACACTGCTTTCCAAGCGAATCGAAAAATTATATTTCATTCCCATACGATCCTTTGGAGTAGTCGATATAACATTTATGCAACTTCTCCCAGACTTTTCCAGTATCGACAGATAAAATTAGTTTCGCGCACGGCACTAAATCTGGCGATCGTGAATCACATGGATAGAATTTGCAAAGAGAGAAGAAGAAAATAGAGAGAGAGAGAGAGAGAGAGAGAGAGAGAGAGAGAAAGGTTTGGATGATGCTCGAGTGGTGCAGCATTTTGTCATATTAAAGGGTAATTAAGAAGGATAAAGTGCGCGGTGGATTTTTATTTAAAAAATTTTCTCATCATGATGCATGGTAGAGAGACAATTTTTACGATTTTAAAATGTAACGCTGCGATCGATAGAAATTAAAATTATATAACATTTGAATCATTGTCCAGAGGAAAAGTGACGCGCAGCATCAGCGAGAGGTCATTGATTAAAGTCTGCGCGTTGCTCCCATTGCACTTGCTTGCCACTCCCGTTTTCGCAGCTTCAAAAAGAACTTATCGCTAGATCTCTCTGCGGTCTGTGTTCATTTTGTTCTCCAAAGTTGCAAAGGGGTTTTCACAGTGGTGGCCACTACCTTAATCTGCCACGCTCTATTTCTATTTCTCTCTCTCTAATACTATATTTCTCCAAGAACTTTACCCCCATTCTTCTTCAGCGATCCAATTACAAAGCAGCTCGCTAAAAGCTCGAGGATTTCTGCGGCCAAGGCGAGATTCAGCCAAAACAACTCGAGAATATTCAAGCTTTCACACAGACCCTTGAGAGCATTCGAAAATCCTATATCGATTCGAATTTCTTACATGTAACAGAATTAAGAAACACCAGGATTTGTTACTATTATAGCGTATTTTGATTATACATTTGTAAATATTAACTGAGAGAAATGTCTTAGTTAATATAACAATTGATTGAAAAAAAAAAGTGTATGGATCAATTAATTCAAAAAGTTGTTTAGAGCAAAGTAGAATCGTGTGTGAAATAAGAAAATTGAAGATTAAAATAATGATAGATAAATATTTCGTTTGAAGAAAATAAAAAGAACCAATTTTAGAATTCACGTATCAAGAGAAAATGATTTGATTGATTCTTCGAACATAGAACGTGGTTGAATTTATTAAAGTAATCATATCGAGGGCTTCAAATGGATACTCTACGATATCACTTAAGGCCAATATTTATTATAATTCCGCTTTTAGCGTTTACCAATCCTCGCACACATTGTGTTACGAGGCAAGTTTTCAAAATATACTCGGCCCATCTGGAATTTGGAACGCGGTTGTTTATACTCTCAGCTTGCATTCACGTTCAGGTTTTCGCTGAAAACACGCGCTGCTGCGACCACTGGAAATGTTACGACGACCAGGGGACCGACGGATTTAGAACGCTCGCTATTAATCCAGGAGTGACTATAAAAACTCGAAATACCTCGCAGCTGCTAAATCACTGAGAAATTTTTCTTTCCCCACGCGCCAATTGCTTGCTCTCTGTGAAATTCGCTTGGGATTGCAGGGAAAGGACATTTTGGTCATTGCTACGTTGTCCATTCGACACAGGCTTATATCGATCATCGGAGGGATCGCGCGCAAGCATCACCGGCCATATAACGGACAGGTGTTTGCCTTTCAAGTGCGCGAGGCGCTACAAGGTCCACGTGAGGCCGCATGAATTTGCGTGGAAGAGCGACGTAGCGCACACGCGTTAAAACCTCGTACGTAAGAGAATGCAAATACGGGCGACTGATAAACATCGATCGCGTCGTTATATTGAGGAAGAGTTTCGTTGCCCTAACATTCACCTACCTCGAGCGAGCAGCGTTATCACTCTGCAGCTTTGTACGCTTGATAATACCTCGCACGTGCTGTCATAACAAAGCCATTTAATTTTATTGCGCTCTATTATGGTTAGTACGACCTTGGCACTGCCATAATTTCCATCATTCCCAATTACAAACTGGGTCAAATGATACACACCAGTTGACATCATTCGATTCGTATAAAGCCTCTTTGCATTTTTCCTCCAGTCCAGAGTTTAGGTATATATACAGTGTGTGTGTGTGTGTGTGTGTGTGTGTGTTATCGACACTGAAGAATTAAGCTGCAGCCAGGATTTATCTGTCTCTCGCTGGAATTTGCTCCTGCGAAAGATCGGGCAATCCTATAGCGAGAATTTATTATTCAACTCGCCCGATCAATTAGCCTTTTCATTCGGTCCCGCCCGCTACCATACACGCCCAGCCTTATATATTTCATTCGCTCGAGAAGCTCTCGGAATTTTAAAGGCAGAGGGGAATCGTTGCAACCGAAAGTTCCACGGGACCAAGTCGAATATTTTTCGATTTTTTTAACATTTTTTGGTTTGTTTAACTCTTTTAATTGGAGTTTCGAGCGACGATTAAAGCCAAAGATAAACGAAAGGTGAAGACTGCTTGAGCGTCGAGTAGACGTTTGACCTTTGACCCTAACGATAAAGCTCGAGCGACGCAAACCCAGAGCGTTCCGTGATGCACGGATCTCAATATCCGTGAACTTTTCATTTCTCCGAGAGCCACTTCGGCTTGAGCAATCATTATAATTATGCCAAACAAATTGCGTTACAGGATGATAACTTTTCACCGATCTCTTAATTTCCGAGGCTGAGAAATCTTGTTATTAATGCTATGAATATTTTGTATTAAAATAGACTAATTTTTCGCGGATAAATTGCCTCTTTATTGCATATTAATTTCCAAATGCGTAAACTTGCAGTTTCTCGAAACAAGGTCATGCAACTCGTCTTTGGCAAGTATAATTATACACCGAACGAATTACGTTGCAATATAAACGATAACTCTGATAAATATCTTTGGAGAGAAAAATTCTTGTATCAGAATTGCGAATAGTTTATATTAAATTGGGGCGATTATATTGTTAAATGGCCCTTATTGCCATTCTATCGATTTATCATGGCAGGTCAATGGTCCACCGCCCATTGCTCGGGGTGGATATATCCGATAGAAGCCATTCTCGAGATAGGCAAGAAACTTTACCTTCCATTCCAACCGTGCGCGCACCTCTCACTGCTCCCGTGTGCTTCTTCACCGGGAAAACGTTCATCGGATGGCACACTCGCAATGTACCCGATAACCCTCGGTTCAACGTTGAAACGACATCATCTATATCATTTGCACCTTTGCACTTGGCATAAAATCGCCAATATAGTTTAACATTTACGCAAGTCATTTGCATTGGAAAAATCCCCAAAGAATATATATGTATTTGCTAATGCACGAGTATTGTAAGAAAGCTCGGCACGATCTATCGTCGAAATATTAGTGCATTCATTTCGGCAAGTGAATTCGTGAAAATTATTCATCGAGTCGAGCAGGGCGTTATCGCTGAACGCACGTGAACGTATGGTGGTTATCGCGATAACGCCTTAATCGCGATACGTCCACCGACTGATATTACGCAGTAGTTTGACAAGAGGGATACTACAGTGTGTATATATATATAATATATATATAGAAGGGGGCGGAGGGAAATGTAGGGGGAGAGGGGGAGAATGTATACCGAATGGCCCCGCATCACGTGGGTACGATCCTAATTTCGCGATAGAATCAATGACTCTTACACGCGACTTAACCCCTTTCGACTACAAAAGAATACCGACTCCTCCCCTCCACCTTTCAATCCACAACCAGAACCTAGCATTTCCTCAAAAGTACAGTTTCAACGTCAACGATCACGAAATACGACGCCTAATTACCATGAATTATCATTCGGCTGTATAATAATTAACATTCAACGTCCTTATCGGTCACGAAGCAACGTTCTTTTTTACGACTTTGATCGGTCCCCTTTTTGGATATTACAAAATAAAAACCACGACGGAAGTCCTCGGCGAACAACTATCGTCAGAATTTGGCAGGGCACCTCTATATGAAAAGGAATATATATATATATATATATTTTAAAATATAATAAAAATCTCCTAGAAATAAAAGATATTTGGTCATTGGTAGAAATATCTTTGAAATGTATAATATTCGACCGATAATTATCATGTATCTAAAATGTATTCAATATACATATCTCTCGTTATACCTTTGAAATACATATTTTTTCATAGGAGCAAAAACAACGAGGTAGAGTGTCCATATATAGTCATAGCGAATCAGCCTCTTTATCGGATATTAAAAAATAAAAGCCGATACGAGAGTCTTCGATGAGTAAAATATCGTCAGAATTTGCTGGACAAACGAGATAGAATGCCATTAATTAGCGAAATGGAATTTAGCTGGCGTCGACGCGTATTAATTTGATCCGTCGACGCGACGCCGGCGAGGAAATGCGTGGCTGTCGAGTAATTTCCAGCGGAAATTTCGTTTAAATCGTTCCGCGATATAAGGAAAAAGGAGGGAAACGCGTGCCGATCGCGAGACGACAGGTTTTTGCGACAGGTACAACCTTGCTTGCGTCACCCTCTCGTATTTTTACACGTGTACCATTCGAATTAACCGTGAAAATTATCTGGAAATTATCCACTGCTCGTCCGACAAGCTGATCAAACATTCAGCGACGCTGGAGGATTCAACTTTCGCTCGCTTTTCAGCTACCGCGAGTGCACGCTCGCTCTCGTTTAATATCGATCGTAAAATGTTTCAAAGTGTATATACTATATATTTATACACACACAGCGGTGCATCGAGTATAAACTAAACAACTATTTTGCTCGATTTATATACTGGAAATAAGAGAAGAAGATTCGTGGTGGAAGTGGAAATTCGAGGGAAGCTTGGGTTGCATGTATATGTGAGAGGGGGAGGGGGGGGGGGGAGCACCCGTTGGAGCACGAGCGATAACGCTTTTGAACTTGGAGGGTCGTGTAGATCGTATGGAAAAGGGGCCAGTAGGTCGACCGGGCTGGATCGATCTGACCCTCCCCCTCCTCCGCCCCTATTCACCACTTTTTACCAACAGGACGCCTTCCTATTATTATTCTATTCTTCTTTGGTATACAACGCTCGATAATTCTCTTTCCAATGTTCTTCCTTGGAAACTATCCAATAAGTCACTGTATATATCGTCCAACCAGTCAATACAAATACTATTACCAATAAATTACCATATATCGTGTTTTTATGCGTTTGTTTGTGTAAAGGGATAGCTCCGAAACAAGTGAAGGAAAGAGAAAAACTACAGGTTTTTCTATAACGGATAGAGTGGAGGGGTTAAAAATTCCGCTTAACCACAGGACGCTCGGATACTCCTGGTCGACCCTGTGATTTTCTCGAGCAGCCCTAACGAGCTCTTCCGCCCCTCCCTCTCGTCCGGAAAAAAATCAAACTCTCGTCAAATCCCAACTATACCCTCTAATAACCCGCCTCTAACGAGTTTCGTGCAAGAAGATCCAGCCTAAATTCTCCTCTCACTCTTATTACAACAAGGAAAAAATTGATCTTTGTCTGGAGAGCATGGTGGGTAAAAATTGGAGAGAAGCTTGGGTTATCGTTAAACGTGGTACGATAAAAAATATAGTTTTAGGGTAGTGCGTTTATGGATGATCAATCCTGTGGTTAAATGGATCGAGAGAGAATCGTGAATGATCCTGGATTTGACGCTTTCATGCAATATTATTATTATTTCGCTGGTAGCTCTCATCCTCACAGATTTTAACTGATACGTTCCTAATGAAAGACTATTATTAGGGCAATTGGGGCGTTCGAATCGAGCGAGAAAAATTCCCTCTCTCTTAAGACTCCCGCAATTTTCATATTTCAAACGGGCAGACCTCCAACTGTTTTCCAACCCCCGGCCAATCAGTTTCTTAAGGTCGCTCGTTGCGTGCCAAATATCATATGTAAACAAACGATCGATGACCTTGAGAGAATTACGCCCTTGCGCTTTAAAGAAAAATTTGCATAATTCGCAGCAATTTCCATATTTTTCGCTCCAACGACTCGACGGCATCCAGCTATTTTTAGCCAAACCAAAATGCGAACACGATCCGAACAAGTGATTGAAGCTACCAAAAAGGGATCAAGCGGAATCCGATACTTTGGCTGACCGTTCGGTGAACATAAAACTTTCCTAACACCTGCTGCTTTCTCTCAACTGCAATACGTAAAAATTGTAGAAATTTTGACGAGTTCCTCACTCGAGACAAAGCTAAAAATTATGACTACCGTTGAAATATTATAGTCTTTTGGCAAGACGCTCGGAATCTTACGAGCTTACCTTGCCAAATATTCCGAGCATATGCTCGTTAAGATAGGACATTAATAAACTCGCATTGATCCAACGCTGCCTTGACTGGTCAAAGTCGAACCTTACAGTAGTTAAATATTAAAAGTTCGCGGGTCGCTTTAAAAATTCTAATTTCTCGAGTCTCAATATTTGCTCGTTGTGCTTTCACTCTCGTGTAAACTATTTCACACTCGTTTGAGAATAAAAAAAGAGCGGGGTGGGGGGGGGGGAGGGGGGAGATGTTGAAGAAAAGTAAAAAAATTGGCGTTTGATTATGGAGCAGCGGGAGCTAGAGATGATGAAAGGGAATGAATTGAGTGGGTTATGGGATGGGGATGAACAAAGGTTTTCACACAGGTAGCACAGTGCAGTATGAATGATTAATGATTTCACGTTAAGCCGGCAAGCCTGTAGTCGTCGATAAGACAATGTTATTTTCAGGTACTTTGGGACAGCTGCAAAATTAATGAGACAGTCCACCGACGTGCAAAGTAATCCGTTTGTGGCAAGCGTTTATCGAACGATACCAGCAGCCAAACGGATAAGCTGAGCAAGAATGAAACACAGATACCGGAAGTTTCGTACAATAAAATCATCGCTTTCCTTTTTTTTTTTTTTTTTTTTTTTTTTATAGAAATAGATAAGCCGAGCAAGAATGAAGCACAGATACTTCAAGTTTCGTACAATAAAATCATCGCTCTCTTATATGTCGTATGAAATATCATAAGTGCATCGTTGCTGCTTCTCTTGCACTATCAAGAAGAAGAAACTTCCTCTTCGCCAACGTCAATGGCCTAAAACACTGGTGCAATCCTATATGTCTCGTAAACAATATTTTTACTACTACCACCACGTTTTTTACAACGTTTGTCATTCCAGCACAAACGTGTATTATTATTTTTTTTTATTTTATTAACACACTGATTGCCCAGGTAAATTTTACGTGCTGGTAAAAAGTTTAGTATAGAATAAAGGATAAATTGTCCCTGTGCAAAAAAAAAAAAAAAAAAAAAAAAGAGAGAGAATTGTAAGATAAGCTCGGAGTGCAGGCGCATGGGTGGAAATCTTGAAATTTAATCCAACGACACTTTCCTCGGCTTTCACGGCGTTTAATAAATTGGCGTAGCACGATGCTGCTGCTTCTGACTTGGCACAATGGAAAATGCAGAGAGTATAATGCGAGTGTCTCCCGGTCGTTTTGAAAACGCTCGTTTTGGGTTGCACAGTAGCTGGCATCTCGCTTGTAATTCTCTCGCTAAACGCGAACACTCGAGTCCGTTTTCCATGGAGGAAACAGCACCGCGGCGATTAAGCGCTTCGTTTTCGATTATCGTTTACGCCAAGGTATTTACGATGCTTTCGCAGAGTCCAACCTTCGTTTTCTTATCACAACTATTACCACAGTGGTATATACAAATTGGAAGAAAAAAATGCTGCGCGTTATATCGGCTGTTGTATCATACGTCAGTTGCACCGAACCCTGGAACAAATGAGGAGAGAAAAAACCAATTGTGCGGATTGATCGCCCTTGCCCTTTCACTTATTTCCAGATCCAGAAGCATGTTGTTGCACGGGCTATTTATGGATGGTGGTAAAAACGGAACTGCTTTAGGTCGTGCTACACTACTTACAGTCCACTGGACATATCTGATTGATTCGAAGGATTTAATCAGTTGAGAAACGAACGATACTTTATTATTGTAAGAGAGTTGGCACTAAAAATCTTTTCAATTCAATAATATCTTGTTGTGCACCAGCTATTTGCGGATATTGGTAAACTTAGGACATTTATAGAGAGTACACGGTGGACTAGATACTACCTGATTGATTCATAGAGTTTAAATAGCTCTAAAATAACTAACACTTTGTTATTGCAAAGTAAGACTAAAAATGTCGGATTAATAGCAAGCGAGTTAAGCTGCTGCTGCGAGGATTAATTGTGAATTAATCAAGCAGGAATTCGCACATACGTATAATTAACGAAATATAATTTGCTCATAGGAGCGGAAGGAGGACGAGTGCGTCAAAAGGGAACGAGGCATTTCAGAGAGGGAAATTTTATTTGAATATTTAATCAAACGAACGTTGGAGTGAACGTGGGAAGTGTAATTTTCGTTATTAACTGTATTATGACGGTCCGAGCCGATTTGTAGTGCGCAAAAGGTAACTGAAAGGCCAAGAGTGAGAAGGAAGGTAGAGAGGCACAGGCGGAGTAGAGATAAAGAGGGAGAGAGCGAGGGGTTGCTAGGCGATAATTAGCGGACGACATTAATTAGGACGTACGCGTGGGCCAGGCGCGAACAACTGTACAATTGATTTTAGCTTCTGTCTCCCCCACTCCATTCCCCTTTCCTCATTTTTTCGTCAACTTCGCGTTTAATATCGCACCGAAGGGGGGAGAAAATTTATAACCTAGCAAAAATTTTCATTCGAATCGTCAATTTATTATCGATCAACTTATTTTCCTAGGACTTTTCTTGCTGATGTAATCAGGCATTAAAATAATCATAACAATAAAAGGTAAACAAAATAATAATTGGAATACGCCTATAAGTGATATATATATATATAGGTATGACCATCGTGTGATTCTGTTTCTGAAATTCGTATGAAAATTATCGAACCGACGAAATTATTCGGTACAAGATAAGAAGCTAATGTTCTATTCATTGGAGAAGAGATAAGATTGTCGACCAGTGTGTATAGCGTCTGTTTCGTGTAAGCGTCTCTCTCTCTCTCTCTCTCTCTCTCTCTCTCTCTCTCTCATACTTGCACCGTGTCACTCATGTTCGTAATGAATTTCACGGGAACAGAAACTGGTTCGTCGGCGTCACGTGGCAAGGATAACGAAGGATTTCCTGGAAATCTAGTTTTAGGGTCATCGATCGAACCCGGATAGAGCGGTTGGGCCAAAATCGTGAATATTGAAACGTGGGCCAACGAAGAGTGCGGTTGAACGAGAGTGAATGAAAATTTCGTCTCTCACCTAATTGGCCAAGATAAGAAATTGATGACACGCTTATTAATAGAACGCGATAAGATGGTTGCTGCTTCGTACAAAATCGTTGTATGAAAATAAAGTAGACCAACCGGGTACGTAGGATTTATTTCTTGTAAGACTACTGTAAAGAAACTGACTTTGACCAAAAACTATGATTTCATGTGTGTGTGTGTGAAAAATTTGGCTGTGAATATTTGTAATAATCAGCGTAGAATTTCTGGTCCTCAAAATCGATCCTGTACTGCAGTGCTGGACAATGTCAACATTGGCAGATTACAGCATTAACCAAGCAGCTAGACGAATATGGGAGAAGGATACGTATATGGAGAGGAGGATGGGGGGGGGGGGGGGGGGGGGAGGATAGCACTGTTTGCTGCTTCACGGCTTTATTTACTCGGCGAGATTTTCCAATTAAACTGTGATTAATTCCATGATATGGAGGCAAGCCTGAACACAGCGAGTTGGCTGTGTTTACATTGGACGAAAAAGAAATCGTCGCGTAGACGCATAAACATGGCGCCGCACTGGTCAATCGATACAGCTACGACCTCGCCAATTTGCCTTTCGCACCATACAAATTTGTCGATCGCAGCTGCTACCCAAACTCGGTCTATCCTTATTAATTAAATCAACTTGAAATTTAATCATTCATTTGGCTACGACTCATCGTTTGGAATAAAAAAGGTCAAGATCAGGTAAAAGAGAAACTATACAAGTTGAAGGTTTAATATACTCGACGTGATCCTCCCATAGAAAATTATGTATCGAAGAGTATAAAGAAAATATCTATTGAAATACATTTTAGGATATATGAATTTTTTTTTTGCTGAAATATTATATTTCAAAATATAATAAAAAAAAAAAACAATGGAATGTTTTATTTTCCTTAAAATGTAATTATAATCATATCTTGAAGAGAATGAATTTGTTCCACCGTTTTTTTGGTTACATTTTGAAATATATACTTTTTTTGAGGGGAGGGGGTGGGGGTTAGTTAGAGGTAGGGCCTAATTCCTTGGTCGATAACGCGACCTTTAATGCAATTTACCGCGGTAATGGGTGTGTTTGCGCTAGCTGTCGTAAAGCTGACTCAGCGACACTATTCTAAATTGTTATTCGGAAAGTCTGGGTGAAAATTAATCGTCTCCCTTTCCAAGTGGAATTGGCGGAAATGTTTAAGATAGCAAAAAATTGGATTGACAGGCTAGAACGAATTCTCGACTGACCTTACAGCTCCGTAGATTTACGTCTCATGCCGCGAGCATCGTGAGACTTTTCTCCGTTGCTAATGAAATTCGCAAGAGCAAATAATAAAATTCGCCCTGGAAATGAGGCCTTCCCACGAGATTAGTACTCGGCTCCATATAACGAAGAATTCTTTAAAGTTTTTGATATATATAGAGTGCACGTGCACTGGTCAATAGGCTCGATAAACAAAACTTTACGAACTGCTTGACGCAGAGAACGCGTTTTCCCTCGATGATAACGAGTCAATTAGGTGTTATGGCAATTCTCGTTAATGTCACGCAACGTCACCCACCTAATTCCCAATTAAATACACTTGGATTATAACATTTTTTTTGCTCTTCGTTTAATTCACGGGGATTTCCGCCTTCGTATACGTATATATATATATATATATATATATATTATATTATTGATTGGAAGCGAGAGAGAAACGACGGATGGAACGCGAGGAATGCGGAGCGAATAATTTATTGTATAGTAATTTTGTACTATTGTAACTGTCGTATAGTTAGCAGTGTCGTAGCATCGCGGCGAAGCGAATTTGTCGCGCAACAATAATCGGGGACGCACGAATCACGCGCGCTTAATCGACATCTATACGTAACTGGGATGATTCCTGAACGAACGGAGCATTTACAACGTGATTACGAGATTACATCCACTTTAAAACCGAGCAAACAGCCACTGTATTCGTTTATTCTAATCGCAGCATCTTATTCCACGTGCACTGCAATTTTTCAGCAAGTTGAACAAAAAATTATCCCCCCCCCCCAAGTGGAAAAAGCGCGGATCAAATAGAAAAGGACACTGGTCCCTACTATACGCGGGTTTGTGTCCACTTGTTACTCTGCTCGATCTAGTAGTAACTGGCATTGAGACTCAGACTCGGTTGTAGGAATCCTCTCAGTGAAATTTGGCGCATATACTCCTCGGCGACTATCTTGAAATTCACTTTAAAACCGTCTAATCGCCACATCTTATTCCACGTGAATTGCAATTTTTTAGCAAGTCGAGACAAAATTGGTCGTTTCGTTAGGAAAAGTGCAGTTTAACACGTTTTACACATTATAGAGGTCAGACTGGTGGACTCATAATTATTACGCAGTAAGGAATTCGGTGCCCATTGAAATGATTAAGTAGAAAAAGGCACGTGTCTGTGGTACGCGGCTGTTTCCACTGGTTACTACTCGATCTAGTAGAGACTGGCGTTCTGACGCAGACTCGATTATAGGAATCCTATCGGTGAAACTTGGCGTACGTACAGTGATGGTTGTTTTTAATCAAACGATATGCTTTTAATCGCGCAATTCAAACGCTGCTCGGACAAACGCGATATCCGTCAAATTGATTCAATTACTATGAAACGTTGACGTAATTACTTTGAGCAATTTATTGCGCTCGTAAGTGATGTGTTAAGAGGAATGTGGTAGCGTGACAGTGCAACGCTGACACGACTTGGCATATGCCACGTATAAATCGTAGAGCGCAAATAACAGCTCGATGATGCGCCTCGTCGCAACAAAGTTCTTTCATGGATTATTTTGTAATCGGATCGTTTTGTTTAAAAATGATGGTGTAGCTTTCTGAATCGTCCAATGGCGAAATAGCACGCGAATCGAGTCATTCCCATATGAATATGGTACACATATACACCGCGGTGGAGTAGAAAATTCTAGCTACGCGCAAACTTTGGTGAAAGATGCTGAAAAGACTGGAAGTGATCGAGTCTTGCATGGATCCAATTAGTCCTGTCTCCTTCGCGTAATTACCAATTACGAATTACGATTGCTCGGTAGAATGTATACAACGGACGAGATATATACGCTGCGTAACAGGCCAAAGGATTTTATCGCGTAACAATGACAATACTGCGCTGCATTATGCGATAGATATAAAGAGCGTCATCCTGACAAAATTGGATAGTGCGTTTTTGCCGTTGGCGAAAATATCGTGATTTTCTGCGATGCGCGAGTTATTATTAAAAGCAAAGTCCGAGAGAACCCGCTGGGAATTGGAATAATTTCCCCCTGCGAGAAAATACGAGAAATTCGGACGAAAATGAAATTTCATTTGCACACAGCCTCATCTCCGTAGGCGAAAAAGCCACTCTCAATTTTATTCCTATTTACGAGGTAATTTCTCATTCGCACTTTGAATCATAAATGATTTTCCGTTTAAGAGGTATACGCGTCGAGAATTTAGCTGGCCGGAACATTTTCGGCTTTATCCACTGAAAAATGCCAATTTTCGCTCGAGCCGCGAATAACGCAGTAGGTATAATGTCTCGTAGAACGGGCATGACGAGAATTCATTGCGCAACCCATGTAACGTAATATATCGGGGAATAAAAGTCCAAGCGAGACCCTGATCGTCGGAGAGGTTCGCGAGATCGCGTAACACTGGCGCACTCTCGGTAAACATATCACTTGAAACTTCACCGCGATGATCGAACACTTTCCGGGAGGACTCGCACCCTCGACGAATCTTCGAGCGTGAGATGGTAGGGTACTAGTAGTGTAGTACTTACATGGTTGGCCACTATTCTCTCTTCTCTCCTTAGAAAACCTATCAAGCTTCTGCTATCAACACTTGATTCACTCTAGTTCACAACTCTCCTCGTCTGCACTTTTCTCATGAATCCAAATCGAGAGATTTTATGTGTGTTTATGTGTCTGTTTGTGTGTGTGTGGTATAAAAGTAAAAAAGGAAAAGGGGCGAGTAGTACGTGTGTGTGTGTGTGTTGCTAAGCAGGTAACTAGCCAGTTGCTGATGAAAACAATAAGAAGTAGCAAAATCAATCAATCGTGTTGTTTCGAGTTTTTCCGTTCGAGGAGCGAGCACACTTGTCTCCCGGCCGTACCAATCGTGCAATGTTCAGCCCGCGAGTGTCGCTGCGAGACTGGAGCGCATTCTGACATGTGCGGGCTCTTACATAGGGTACGCTGGTGGGGGTAGGAGGTCTGGTGGGGGGAACTGGGCTAAAAGAGCATGGAGGGGGGAGAGCAGAGCGAGAGAGAGAGAGAGAGAAGCAGCACACACAGCGGCAAGGACAGACGGAGAACAGACTTGCGTCGGACGACCGACGCTCGGAAACTCACTGGCCGCCCGGGCTCTGGGCCACCGCGGCCACGACGGAATACGGATAAACCCGGAGATGTGGAGAATCCTCCGACTTTTCGCCTTTGCCTCGCGCTATGCACCCCTCTGCACCAACCCTCCCTCCTTTTAGCAAACGACTGCTTAATAAACTCTACCTGCTATCTCTACTCCAAACTTTTTACTATAGATATATGTGCACTGCTTTTAGAGCTAGATACACGCATTATGGTCTCGAATAACGTATCGGCAAACCGGTGTATACCGGTAACTCGTATCGCGAGAGAGAGAGAGAGAGAGAGAGCGCGCGATGAAACGAGGCGCTTATCAACAACCGGATTAAGCTTTGTGTATAATTTTACGTTTACTCTCCGAGGAAATCAATCAATTCTCTGCAATTATAGTATAGTATATTCCGTACTGTGTATACGTTTCTCTGTTAGGAAAATAATATCTATTGGTATAGTTTTCTATTAAAAGGTCAGTGAACTCTTGGCTGTAGGACGATGTATCGAGGATAATTGGTGGATAAGGTGCGTTATGAATGTGGAATAATTGCGGCTACGGGAGGCTGCAATTAATAATATAATAACAAGTATATAGAGAGTGGAAGAGAGAAATTTGATGCTGGCATAGAAGAGGCGTCTTAGTGCTCCCTGTTTCGTGATTTTATTACGTTGTAGGGAGGCAATCTTGGCTCTTGGTGACTGAAGATTCTATGGTATGCCGTACACGGTGGAAATTCGTCGTGCGTCCGTTTCTGTCCACTGCGATACGTTGGAAACAATAAAATTGTCACGCCATCTTTTCCGCATAGCCGTATCTCGTAGGAATGATCGTAAACAATAATTTAAAACTCGAAACTCCTATACAGGCGTGTGCAATCAGTCAAATTGAAAGACAGGCTCGACCTTGGCGTAAACTTGGCGGTTATTTTCCTTCCATGCAGAGACTTTGATTGGTTCGTTTGACATTTGCGGAAAAAGCTCGTTTAAAGCTCTCGAGGCTAAGGTTATGGGAGGAAGTGCAGGGGAGAGTGTGGAGTGGATGGGAGGAGGAGGTGGGGGAGGGGGGGGGGTCTATAATAATATAAGAATGTTCCGTGATTAGCATGACTGGTGCAAGGAGCGAGAGGCGTGGCAGGTAGGGAAGCTTGAAAGAAAGCGGAGAGTTTCAGTGGAGTTGAAAGTTTGGCAAGGAAATATCGGCGTGCAAAGTCCTCGTCGGTCGACTTCTTCTCTCTCGCACACGATCCTTTAGGTTCTCCGCTACTTAAAAAGCTCCGAACACGCGCTGCCACTAAATAAGAAACGGCGCTGCTATATTGCACTGGCCATCAGCAGCAGGTAGATGTATATCGCATGCAGCACTTAACGAGTCGACTGCTCTTTATATACGTGCGTGTGAGAACACTCTCCGTGCAGCTTTTCCTGCACTTTTACTGAAAAACCAAGCTCCCCCACTGGAATTTCAATCAATCACGCGCCTCCAATTATAATTAAAAAGCGCAACATTTTATATACATTCCAACGCGATCTTTTTACAAAGATTTCCAAACTTACTGCTGTAAAAGCTCAAGAATTTTCCAGCTAACGCCTTGCTTTTCTCTATATATAGCTTTGCTGCACCTTATAAGGGTATTAACGAGTTTTCTCGGATTATTCTATATCCTCCTAGGATTATCCTTGCAATCGCCCGGATAGAATATACTCTGGTAGGTATAACGTAATATATATTTAGTTGCACTTGGAGCTTTTTATCAGATGAAAAAGCTGTTTCAATCAAGAGTGAGCGATTGATAAACAAGAAATATAAATACAATATTCGAGTCTTTTATTCCTATATATATACTCCATGCAACATTGGGTAGCTGAGAAAGCATATTTCCTACATTTTTCACGTTCGATTAAAATTATTGGAGAGAGCGCTGTGTGATGATTAATCGGTTATTCGTAAGGGAACAATATCGAATATACGGCCATTTCGCTATTAGGTTTGCTTCGTATCGAGTAGGAATTCTCGGATGAAGCAATTATGCGTGTTTGGATGATCAAGGCCTTCAGTATTTATCAATTATTGTCTATAGAGGGGGTTAAAGCGCGCGTGCACGGTCCATTCCAGCAGGAATTCCTCCACGATGATATACATCATCGCTCGAAATGCAACGAAACTTCCATGAGCATCGCGGAGCTTTCAAAGGTTCGCCCGTTTTTCGTTTATCCAATTTTTGCCGATATCGACGCAGTCGCAACTCACGCGAGTTTCCTGCCAAAGTCAATATGCTTAATGCCGCCGAATCCGTGCTGACCGCTGAATTGCTTGCTGGATTTGAAATATTGACCACTGATTGCTCATAAGAATGCAGATAGTCAGTCAACAATCACCATTTCAAATCCGGCGCCATAGGAGCGTCGAGAGCGGGACCGTTCAACTTACCGAGCAATCGCATCCGATTGCTTGTAAGTTAGGAAGGGGACTGCGGTCAATCATTCTGCGTGTACCGTCGGTTCAATTCACTTTCCAAATTTCCTTGTACGGATTGTCAGCCGCGATCGCTGAAATTTTTTTACACTTATTACTGGCTACGAAAAGTATATGACTTGATCTTTTCTTTTACCGTTTAAATAATTTTAGCTGATATCTTATTCATTGAAAATACACGTGAGAGTGAATTTAGGGAAGGGATATCGGTTGTAAAAGACTAATTCTCTTGGTGTAATTTTTGAAAAAAGGGAAATTAGAGATAAGCGGCTGTACGGTTTACAAGTGCAGGTAGAGAGATGGCATTTTTCAGATTGTAGCTAGGAGCGAGTGGAAAGCGAGGGAGTTTCGATATCCCGTAGAGGCGCAATGGCAGGAAATGGGGGTAAAGCGGGAAATCCGACTCACCGAATCGTCGCTCAAACTTGTACAGCCGATAAGGGCAATCGCGTATTCCGATAGCGGCAAGCTTATCATCGCGTATAGCACGAATCCAGTTGCAGCAGCGGAGTTGCGGAATGCGCGAGTCGCTATAGCGTGCAGTAAACGCGATTCACCATTCACCCCTATCCATATATATACCATTGCTTGCACCAAGATACGGTTACTCTCTCTCTCTCTCTCTCTCTCTCTCTAGCTTCTTCTTGGAGCGCGTGCCAAAGATTCCGATCCATCCGCACCCCAAATTCCACTCTGCGATCGACCAGACTCCCAAAATTGTCAAACTAATCGAAACATCCATCCATTATTGTTATTATTATTATACAGCATTTTCAGCCTTATATCATTGTTCATTAAAATTCTTCGAAACTTTGTCACGATGATTATAATGCCACTCGATTATGTACGACCCATCGATTATCCTTATCATCGCTCGATGATATTAGTCAGAAAAGCATGATTCTTCCATTTTTCCAAGGAAACGCGTTTTCAGATCTATGATATATTCACGACGAGGAAGTGCGTGAGTTTGTTGAGATACATTTAAAAGTTTTTAGATAAAATGTATTTTATTTTTTTTTTTTTGTCTTATTAGGGTGCACGTTTGGATATATTCAGATCAATCAACTTAATTATTTGACAATTTGTGGTTTTATTATATATATTCACGCGTGCGATCCAATTTTCTTATTGCAAATGGACTCGTTATTGTGAAATCCCAAGGAGACGAGACCTTGATGAGTTTTCTGGAAAATTACATTGTGGTCTCGGGGTGTAGATATAAAAATCGCTGGGATGACGCGGGGAAAGTTATTCGCGAGGATTCAATGATTCGCAAAGCTTAAAAATGACAATTGTAATTTATCCCATTTGGAATTCTGACCTTGGCTCGTATTTACGAGCCTCCGGTATATCCTGGGAATGTTCTCTGGGATAAAGTCGATATATATAGAAAGAGAGAGATAGTTCCATGGAACAATTAAATTTCAGGCACAGAGAAAATTGTATCGAATTAAAATCGATAGAGTCCACGATATAGCGAATTCTCGCGAACATTCTTGTGTGCAGCGATAAACCGATGATAATAGTGTAATCAGGAATGTAATCCAGCCGCGGAATGTTCCACGTGAATTAACTCGCAATGCAACACTGTCTTTTACTACTCCGGAGTTTCTCGATAGGTTACCGCATTAAAGTCCGTGGAAAAACGCGACTATTTATTTTTAACAATAATTCATGGCTATTAATAGATATAATTACAATTGTTCCAAACGACTTTCGATTTTTTCAATGTGTCTGTTTTTTTCTAATCTAACTTGAAAAACATTGGGGAAAATTAATATTAACATTATGAAATTTAAGTTGGGAAAAAAATTAATAAGGTATCGAGATTGACATTTGATTTTTCAAGAAATGTTTGCTTCTCAGTAGATTAGAATATTAGGTTTAAAATTGAAGAGGTCATTTTTAAAATGTTTTATATAAAAAATTTTGTTGTCTTCTAAATTTATGATTTTCGTATAGCTATAAATATGAAAAAAATATTAACCAATAAATTTGATGATACTTTATGTATAGTAATATCTTCTTGGACTGTATCATAAACGGAGAAAGTATGGAATGTATATGAATAATGCAATAAAATAAATTATTACTGATATAATAATATTTAGTAGATAAAACATTTTGGAATAACCTCTTCAATCATTCCATAAGTAGCTTTCGGTTTTCTGCAGTCTCAATTTTTTTCTTGTGCAATAATTTTCAAAAAAAAAAAATACTAGAAAAATTAGAATAATAATTGGGAAATTTGATATTAGATGAAAACTCTTGGCAAGGTCTAGGGTCCGTCGCTAGATTTTTCGCGACATTTTCGCTCGAGCGTGCATGGATATATAAAGTGCATGCGTCGTCGTATGGTGGAGATTCACGTAAGAGTCTTGCGCAATAGGAAGAACGGAAATTGCGTACGCGTCGTTACATGCTCGTTATATGCATGCAGTATACATATCCATACATACAGATATATATATATATATATATATATATTACGCAAGCAATACGACAAACGCGTACGTATTCTTATCAATTAGTTTCTCGACACGAGATAAAACGTGGCATATATATCTACGATCATCGAGATACAGTATTATTATATCAATATGAAGCAGAAAAATAAAGAATTTTTGGTGGATGGAAGAATTAGAAGCGATAATGATCGTTTACGTGCGAGTTTCACGCTCGGACGAGCACGGCCATTCATGAACGAGCTGGGACGGTTTATCCGACCTAAGGCGGATTCTCGATTAGCCCGAGCACCGGCATAGCGAGCCGGTTCACTCGATTTCATTCATTTGCCGGATAATCGGCGTGTTCCTGTTTGCGGCTCAGGGCCGTATCAACTGCACTTGTTCAAGGTCCCCTGTACTTCCGGTACATGTGCTACTATATTTCTTATAACGTTCGATATTCGCGTAACTAAAATTTACACCCCCTCCTCCTAATTTTCATTATTCCACAGAGCTTTACCTCGTTTATCAGCATTTTCGAATTTATAATAGCGGAAACAGTACGTACCGTACACCGTATCAACTGCGCTTGTTCAAGGTCCCCCGTACTTCCGGTGCGGTTCTACATATACATACATCTTACAACGTTCGATATCGCATAACTCAAATTTACATCACCCCCCGCCTAATCTTCATTATCCCAGAGAGTTTTGCCTCGTTTCTCAGCTTCTTCGAATTTATAATAGCGGAAACTGTAGACTATAGAGTGTGGTAGTATAACCTTGCATAGTAACGGATTGGCTCGGCCATGGTCATCCGCGAGACCTTCGCGTATACGAGCGTTCTCGTGCGTGTTTACGCGTTACGCACGATGGCGTAATCAGCCACGAAGTAGGCTCCGCTACTGGAGCAAATTTACGAGGCTTTATTCGTAATTGCTCGATGGATCAATCGCAGGCCGGAATCCTCCAGCTTTATCTTACCATTCGAATCGATCGTTAAATCGTTTAATAGCCTTCTCATTATTACATTTTAGCACGAGTATAAACTCTCGTATGATTTACACCGCTTTTAATGCAACTCGTATCGAACGTTATGTATATTTACATAATTCACACTATTTTCTATATATATATATATATATATATATATATATTGTTCTAAAATAATAGATGGCATAGCGGTAAAAAGAATATTTTACAGTTGATAAATTGGCATAAAAGATGCAGTATATCGTACGACACGAATTTAAAGTTATATTTGATATATGCGACTACTCATTGTGTATCTTGGCATGGAAAACTCATAATGAGCGAGGGTCGTCATTAAAAGATGAGTTGTCGTAATGCGAAATTGACGCTATCTTGCCAAAGTTTAAAAATATTCTTCGTTATTCGGTATGGCTGCTTCGATGAATTTTGAGAATGAAAATTTATTTTCGACATGCATGTATCGTTTGCTCTCTGACCAGGTATTATGGAAAATCGGTTGTTGATGATACGTATATACATATGTAGGTATTAAAATCATTGGCGTATATTTACGAGTGCTGGAAATATTCCCAATTTCTCGCATTTGGTAATTTGTGCAGCTGCCAAATTCTTCTGGAAAATCGCGTAAATTTTTTATACATTTTTTAATTTCACCTAAATTGCCAGTTTTTTCTCAACGGATTCCATGAATACATAGGGAAGGCGTTGGTGGAATATTTCGAATTAACGCTGGAAGCATTGACGTAACCAAGGGGGTGGAGTTTGTGGGATACAACGGAATTATTCGGTGCTGCTGCGCACAACTGCTGGCCATGTCTGTGTCTGCGTGCGTGCGTGCGTGCGTGCGTGCGTACCAAGAGTTGAGATTTCACATCGTCATTCATAAACCCTAATAGGTATATACATATATAATCATCAGCTATAGTATAATGTTATATGGGGAATACAGAATATAACATAAAAGAATTTTGTATAAAGAATATTTAAAATAGAAATAAATTTAATTTTTACATTAATTTCGAATAATAACTATTCTAATGGAGTTTTCTTCGGTGAACCAAAAAGAATCTCGTTCATCGAAAAATGTATAATCAATTTTGAAATAAATATTCTTATACATCGTTGCAGTATATTTCAGAAGAATCACTGGCAGAAGAGGGTTATCAGTCGTGATAACTGTGCAAAGTAACACGAAGCTTTTGTAGTCCTCCCACTGGTTATTTAATTTGCGACACTCATTGTAACGACAAAGCGCTTTTTCGAGTCTTGGAGAAACGGTGGAAATAAGGAAAATTGGCAGGGACGAGCGAAGCTTCGCAAATAGGATTATCGATTTGCTTACACTTATCAGAGAGCCACCTATACAATGCTGCCTCCCTACTCGAGGAAAACTTTGCCCCCCACCTCGACAAATCTCATTAACCCTCCACGCTTTCTACGTAATCTCTCCTTAAAAACTCAAACTCGTTTGAAATTCGCTTAGAAAAAAACTCGTGACCAGGCGAGAATAGACAATTTCACGCGAAATAAAATCCTCGTGAAAATACGTGTAACATTTCAATCGGTGATTGTATAATCAATTCCGGAAGTAAAGTTGTACAATTGAAGAGCGATCGATCGACGCTGGCAAAAAATCAGTTACGAGCGAGTGGGCAGAACTGCCTTAATATTACGATCGCTAAGGTGGTGTATCTGTGAAGAAGAAGAAACGCGAAAATTTGCCAATGTAATGATTACAGTCAAGACGACAGGCATAATTCGTCATAAGAAAGAGACCTTGAATATTTCACGGTATTATAGAGTCTTCCAGTTTGTATCTTTGCACGTTATACAGAAATATCCACGTGAAATTAAATATAATAATTTTATCGTTGCTGATATAATTGGTTCCAAAAGTGCATGCTATACAATTGAAAAACGATCGATGGACTGCGTTGAAAAATGAGTTACGATCGTTAAAATACACGTGGCGACGAAGAAGCATGAGAATGAACGAATCCGACTATTACAGTCGAGACGACAGGCATAATTCTTCTGAGCAAAGAGAGAGAGGGAGAGAGAGAGAGAGACGTCGAATACATATACCATGCAAACAGGGTATTCGTCGATATGCACTCTAAAGAGGCCAACGGTGTGACAGGCCACACACACACACACACACACACACACACATACACGCGCGATCCAGAGTTTTCCAATTTGTACTTTTCCACTGCAGCGAGCTGCGAGACAGCTCTCGCTCGCTCAAGAGAGTGCAGGTGTTGCTGCAGGATAGTGCATGGCTGCGATGCGAGTTACGCAAGAGACGGAAAAATAAGTCAAGTTTTGCCAGGAAAGCGCCAAGTACTAGCGAAGAAGTGCTAATAATCGATCGGTTGTCTATCGACCTTCGAGTGATGAGGAATATTGCGCAGAACGTACATTCGCGGCAGTCCAATGCGTCCAAGGTCCCGTTCTGATTATAGGGGGTCACGGGACAAGAGCGACGCTCTTTTTGTTCGCTAAAATCCTAAATAGAGTCCCTGATCGACCGATTGTCTCACAGCTTGATCATCACACGTTTGCTCTTCAAAATAAAACCCGAGCACAATGATCCTATCGTTCCTATATCTATATACCTTATAATTCACACGTACAGTTAAAAGGTAAATATGTATCATTTCTACAAGATTAGAGAATCGTCTCTTTGTTGATTCTTGCACAAGCACGTTATGCAATATACGTAGAATTTTGGTTGATTAAAATACTGAATTTTATTCAATTAAATAATTTTGTTGTATCGCTCTCCCTATATGGTTAAAATATATCAACGAGAAGGAGGATTTTCTTTAAAGCCAATCATAACCAAATAAGCCATATCATTCTTGGTGCTAACAATAATTCTTCAACTGGGAAGCTACGAGCTCAAGCAATAAGAAACTAAATAAAAGAAGAGAAGAAAATTCGTAAAACGAGATGGAATCGAAGTAACGTTACTCGTGGGTGAAAATCGGTTTGAAATGGATTATAGAGGGTGGAGAGCAATTGGATTAGTGTAATCAGATGAAGAGAAGTACAATTTTTCTAGTCATGGTCGCAGCTGGTAATTCATTAAACGAGAAAGACGTTAATTATAGCGAGCTTTTCCTCCAACACTGTATATATACACGCGACAAATAAATACAAGAAACATCAATTACCCTAATCCTCATCTGTATATGAATCACCATTATTGAGAGATTTGTCAGGGAGTGACGAATCGAATACGAGGCAATTGCTGAAAATTCTTTTTTATCTACACGAATGCACGTGGCGATAAGGGGGAGTGTTCGCGTGATAAGACGATTTTTTCTCATTTCTCATTTTTTTTTTTCAGCGAAAGTCACTGATGAAATTCGTGAGAGTATCGATCGGTTGTAGAAGAGTAGAGGCGTATATATATAGTTAAATTGGAGCATAGTCGTAAAAATAAACGAACGATTTTTCACGGCATGCCAGTGGCCTGGAATTGATTAACGAATTCTTATTGAGAGGTACGCGTTCCTGGCGCTGTTATCGGCACGATAAAACGATTTATTTTTCAGCTGGGCGAGATTAAACTCTCTCGTATGGTTCTCTATAGCACCTACCAATGTCGCGTTGGCTTTAAATCGTCGCGTCGTGGCCCAGCAAAGTTTCGCTTATCCAGCAGCAGTGCTATAACGGTTCTCCGGTAGAAACGCGTATTTTCCGCAGCTAACATCGACCTTTTTTTTTCGGGACCAAACGATATAATCGCTCCCACGCACACACACTTTACTCATATAACACAGCTTATATGCAGTAACTCATCACTTGGCTGAGACTTTATTTACAACTTGTCAATTTTATCTCTCTTGCGGACGATTGGGTACGCTGCGGCGTCACCCAGTGACCTTCGAACGGAATACACACACGCATTGCTCTATACACGCAAAGACGGTTATTTAACTCAACGTTGTATATTACACGCATGTATGTATATATAGAATCGTTGCTGAGTGAACGACAGAATAATTTACAAGGTGCACGTGTGTGCGTGTGTGTAGCGTTGTAAAACGTTGCATCCCTTCTTTTGCAGCAACTAGAATTGGTTAGATCCTGTGACCTTGACACACGACACTCAGTCTCGTGCGCACAGTCGTAGGTAAATCGTTTCACGTTTGACAACCGATCCCCTTTCTGGTCCAGCCAGTGCTCCGTCGAACCCCAATCGGCACCAGGGAATTCTCAAAACAATTATAACACCCCTCTCTCTCTCTCTCTCTCCCTCTCCCTCTCCCTCTCCCTCACTCTTTCTGTATTATTAATAAATCGTTGAATCATTTCGCGTGTGTATTTTCGACTCAACCATGTGATCTATAGATTGAAATAGATTCCTGGCAGATTTGTGTCAGCACTTAAATTGTTAGGCTGGCGAATTCGAGAGGATGCATCGGAGAGAGAGAGAGAGAGAGAGAGAGAGAGAGAGAACGGTCGTTTAATGCACGGTGGGATTATACCGGTAACGGTCAGCTTCACGCTGTACATACGTGTAATACGAGATGTTTTCAATTAGAAATATAATACCAAGCGATACATTCGTTACTCTTTATTAGCAAATAACACAAACGTTTTTACGGTAAACCCCAAAAGTGTCTCAGAATTGTACATGTATGTGTGTTTCATAACTTATAGAAAGATTAATGAGATAATTTTAATTGAATATTTATATCAAACTTGACAAATATTTTTAATTTATTTTTTCTAGATGAGTAATAGTAGAAAATACTGTTTGTATAGTATATATATGCGCATATAAAGCATTGGAATAGCACCGGTGCATAAGCGGGATGCACTTGGGAGTTGAATCTGCCAAATTCGAAGGACGCATCGTATTATTAAATTAAATTCGTCCGTTGTCTGTACACATACACGTATATATATATATATATGTATACATATAGATATAGACATACACACAAGTAAAATTGTATAACTCTGCGGCGCCGGACGCTGCACTGCTTCCGGATTGCATTATCGATAAGTGGGTCGCTTAATAATTGGATTACGAATGCGTTACGGAACTCCGAGCATACGTTGCTTCCCATGAATAATGTCCTTGACAGGTAAGAATTGGCTTCACGACCAATAACGATCGATCTATAATAAAATTAACAAGTACAGCTTTGCATTTTTCCTAAACGTGATATATGGGCCAGTTTGGAAAAAGCTGTAAATAGGAGATTGGCTGGCTGATTGATAAAGAACGTTAAGAGGGTGATGGGGAGGGGGGAGCAAAGGGTGAGACAGAGAAAGAAAAAAAAGATATGAAAGCAGTGCCAAAACTCTCAGTGTGGCAATCGTCGCGTTCTTTCACGACCCGTCAGCTCTCGGCTGCACTTCCACCGTTTTAATTTAAGACACCTCTGCAAATGTCACGAATACGCATTCCGTTCCGGCCTGTCTCTCTCGGAGATTGAAAACACAGCGCAAACTTCACTCTTCTGCGATAAGAAAAAAAAAAGATTCCATCCTCTTGTGAAAATTTCTACCGGAAGCTGAATAAATTTTCGATGGAAAATTCCAGAAGGATCGGCCGATCGAGTTTTCGCGTTCCGGCATAACGAGATTAATCGATTAATTGGAACCAAGTAGTGTGGTGGGGGGAAAAAATGGTCGACCTTGCAGGGGAACGAGGGTGTACTATGAAACACAAAACATGCTGCGATCGATCCCAGTAATCGTGTTTACGAGGCAGCTCTCGCGAACAGAAGGGTCTTCCTGTGTCTTCACACGCGAGACTCGTCAGAAATTAACACTCTCTCCTCCAAATCGATAGACCATTCTGCCTTCGTCGCTCGAGAGTGACAATCTTGTACCAGCTCGAGTCATCCTGCACGAGTTTCTTATTTGATTCAGATACATGTATATATATATATATATATATATATATATATGTGTGTGTGTGTATGTATACATATCGTGGCTTATCAGAAAATATCAGCAATTTTTATTTACACTGGATTAGCCCTGATAAAAGAAGAAAAAAACCACTGGGTCGTGTCGTACTTCGGATTTGTTTTCCTTGAAGCACGTGTCGTGCAAGTGGCTAATTGCGTTCTATTAATACTCCTCGAGTAAATTACGCAAGCGTGTCGTACTACGCGTTATCATTAAAGTATTTGAATTAAGCGTATATCGCGAAGATGGCACGAAGCTCGTAAATGGTTTTCGCTAAACGGTGCTGTATGCACGAGCACGCTCCCGAATAGAGAGAAGAGAAGCCGTAATAATGAGAGAGTGTGCGCTCGCGCGACCCACATTTATAAATAGCGAGGCCTCGTCTTCCCGATTACGAAGACGACGCTTATGTTAGGTACGCCTCGTGTGTCACCCCAGGAATACCTCGAGCGACCGAGTGACCGCCTGCGATCCCTGTCAAATCTCAATGGGCTCTTGGGATATGCTCCTCCACCATTCTTTCTCCAACAATTTTACCATTTTTTTTTTTATTCCAATTACTTAACTCTAATTGAAAATACATTAACTATTTAGTTTTTGGATCGCCCTTCCCGTTTCTTCATAATTCTTCGACTTTTTTTTATATATGTGTTAATATCGTTGAAAGGATTGGTTGGAATAGTTGTTAAATTTCAATGGGTGTCTTTAACTTTGCAAAATTTCTCTTTAATATTAATACTCCGAGGAGTTTATTTGAACAGGATGCATCTGTAAACCTCTGGATTGGTTGCTGGTCGTTACGCAATTTTGACGGTTTTCTTTTTTTGTCGAAATTTTCATTACTTCGAGGAGACATTTCTTGTGTATTCCGAAATTACGGAGGATCTCTCTATAGAAATACCATTGGAGTGGCCAGGCCAGGCAGGCCAGGTAGTTGGCATCGCTATGAATGGTCCTCGCGCATTTGCCGCTTCCACGCGCGCACACGTATACCTGTATCTATTTGTGTCCGTTGATGTGTATAGGCTGCGTTCACGCTGCGGTTGCCACGGTAAACCAGAACAAGCTCCCCTGTGACACGCGCCTCGACTCGGCGCACAGCGCGCCCGTCCGTCCACTGCTACTCTCCATCAATTCCGTCTTGTCAACTAATTCCTCCGACCAAATTCTTATCCATTCAAACTCCTCCATTCCTTCTCTTTCACTTTATCTCTACCTCGTCTCTTTATTTCAACGTATATTATCTCTCTTCGGTTCTTGAAAATCCATGATTCACATTTTCTCTACACAGTCGAATTTTTCCCCGAGACTCGAAGAATTCTCGCGAGCGTATATTGACTTTTGTAGAAAGCGATTACAAGTATGCTTATTGCAGGTGAGTTCATCGCGATTCTTTTCTCAAGTGGGGCGTGGCACATCCTTTACCACCTACCTTATTATGACACTGTTAAAACGACGTTCGTCCACCTACCGGTGTTTGAGTTCTCTATAATGGAGAAATCGGTGACTCGATCACCTCGCTCCATACCGAGACGAAGAGTATCGCGAATTTCCTATTGTTCTCCAGGTACGACCCTGAACGAAGCTCGATCTTCGGGCTACTTCGCTTTGCATCGTTCTTAATACATAGTAGATTTGCTCGTTATACCGCATCAGTGGAAACAATAAAATAATTCTACTTATCCCGTAGACTCTCCAGGAATAGTTTGGTTGGCTCACCGCCCATTCATATATTTTTCACTTTGTTCGCAAGAGTTTAAACGATGGTACACATCGGCCTCGTGACGCAAACCAAGCAGGAATGCGATAAGGAAAGCCAGGAAGCGTCGAAAAAAATTTGCCACTCCCAAATATCCGCTGACTAAGCTCGGAGCGGTAGTCCAATTTTAAGTGGACTTTGAAAATTTTCAAATTTTCCAATTTTCTTTTCACACTTGGAGCTGCAGTGTGACACGAGAAGAAGGAGAATCAAGAATGAGACGCAATCTGGTTGAATTTGATTTTCGTGCAAGTTGAATAATCTCGCTGGATCAACACACGACGATGGAGGATCCCATTAAGTAGCCTGATATTTACCTTTACAGGTAAACACTTTGAGATAGGATGTAGCGATATAATGTACTTGGAGGTAACTTTGCAATGAGCTTACAAAGACGCTCTTACCTTAAGCTGTGTTCTGGAACTATGCGGTTTCGGTCAGATGGCTTTTGGTCGTCCAAGCTGAAACAGAAAAGAGGAAACTCGATAAGAATCTCGATGGAACGAGAGTCTAGCATTACACGATG